>NW_009911843.1:0-210 GCF_000696875.1 Nestor notabilis
CCCTTCATGAGAGCAGCTCTGGGATGCTCAGCGCTGACACTTGTGGTTCTGCTGCCTGTGCTGCAGCACAATTAGGTGGCACATTAGCAATCAGTGGTCCTGCCCTTCTTATTACTGTTTATGACTAGATAACATCAGCTCCTGCCAGCCATAAACTGCCTCCAGCCTGAGCAGGCAGGGAACAGCGCAACCAGGGGATGAGCTCCGGTT
>NW_009911844.1:0-8551 GCF_000696875.1 Nestor notabilis
GTCCCAACACCGATCCCTGAGGGACACCAATGTAACTCCCTTCCTTGCTGTGTTAACCTCTCCTGTGGTGTTATAGTTCTGGTTTTGCAGTAGAACTTCTCTGCCTCCTCTTAAAGAAACCTGGTATGATCTTAGATGCGGCTGAAAGAGGTAATTGGGCCAACAACTTGAGTAACTTTCTTGACAAAGGTAAGTGTGATTCAATGTGAAACTGTTGCCTGTTGCTTTGTCGCCTCTGCCCTCCCGACCATGGCTGCTTCCAGAACTAGAGATGCCTCTTGCAGATGGCTGTGGAGGTCTTCCCTGGGCACGAGGGCCTGTCTGGCATCTCAGAGGTGTTGCCCTCCACCTGAACTGCAGCATGTGCCATCTCAATTCCCAGAGCTGAAGAGCTTTTTTCTAGCCAAGGAGTGTTTTAAACATGTTTTAACTAGTGTCTGGGATGAGCTCGACCCTGGTTGGAAACATCCAAACAAGATGTCTTGTGTTATACTCTAATTCTGTCAGATTAAAGCTTCCAAACTGTAGTAATTCTGCCCTGAACAACATGCAGGAGTCTTGTTATGATTTGGGTGTATTAGCAGTGGTAATACCAACGCAGGCAAACTTCTTCCGAAAGAAACGTGATCCTGGCTTTTGCAGGTCCCTGTCTGTTTGGCTGCAAGTTAATATTTTTGTATGTCTGAATAAATAAAAGTTCACATACTTTGAACTTTAATATGATTTATAATTGCATCCGAACTAATTGCGTTAACTACTGAATCCTTGAAACCTTTCAGTGCTTTTCCTCAGGGCGAAATAAAATACCCTGGAATATTTCTCAATTTTTGGTGTACTTATCAGTACCTTATCGTTACTACAGGAATTTTTCAAGGTTTTTCTATTTCTTAAAAAAATTAATTAAAAAAATTTAAGAGATTAAACATTCCACACATCACTGAAGAACCAAGCTGGGCGGTGGGTTTAGTGATTTGGAGACCCCCCTGCAGCTCTGATCCAGCTCTGGGGAACAGCACAAGAGGGACGTGGAGCTGCTGGAGCGAGGCCAGAGGAGGCCCCGGAGCTGCTGCGAGGGCTGGAGCAGCTCTGCTCTGGAGCCGGGCTGAGAGAGCTGGGCTGGGGCAGCTGGAGAAGAGAAGGCTCCTGAAGGGGACACCTTAGAGCAGCTCCAGGGCCTAAAGGGGCTCCAGGAGACCTGGAGAGGGGCTTTGGACAAGGGATGGAGGGACAGGACAAGGGGAATGGCTTCAAACTGCCTGAGGGGAGACTGAGATGAGCTCTTGGGCAGAAGCTCTTCCCTGTGAGGGTGCTGAGGCGCTGGCACAGGGTGCCCAGAGAAGCTGTGGCTGCCCCATCCCTGGCAGTGTTCAAGGCCAGGTTGGACACAGGGGCTTGGAGCAACCTGCTCTAGTGGAAGTTGTCCCTGCCCGTGGCAGGGGTTGGAGCTGGAGGAGCTTTAAGGTCCCTTCAACCCAAACCAGGCTGGGATTCTGTGATCTGATACATCTTTAGACATCAATTTAGAAAGTGGAACAACCCATTCCAGATGGCAGTAACGCAGAAGAGTTGGGCAGAGCATCGCGGCCAGTTAAACTGGATTTTCATTTGGTCTGGATCTCTGGTGTGAGCAGTCATAAGGTGTGGTTGTACCTGGCTTTGTGTTTGCACTGGGATTATCTCTATGGTGACTGGTGTCCAGGTGATTGATGTCTCCATGTGCTGACACCAAGAAGCCTTAGAAGCAGTGTTGGATAGAATGAGAGTGAAGGCAGGAGAGAGCCTGGTGCCAAGAGACAGGCTGCACTGCTCCACATCTGTATTAAACCTCTGGAGCCATTTATAATGTCATTTCTTCATGTTGCCTATTTGAAAATTAGTTAGGAATCTTAAATATGCAGAGGCTTGAAGAATTTGTACTTCATTACGAAGTTAATTGCAGATGGAAAATGAGATGGACCCCAGGTTCTTGAAGAACTCAATTAACTTTAACTCGTTAATTAATGTTTCTCCTTAAAAGGTCAGAAAATCCTTTTGGCTCACGGCGAAGTGCTCTAAGGTTAGGGAGGACGTATGACTTTGGGGGTGAAAAGATTCATTGAATTTGAAGTTCGGAGTGGAATGTAGTCTCAGTGGAGTGGCAGCATCTTTCATTACCTTCATAGTAGTCTTTCATAATAAGAACAATCAGAATTTCACTAACTAGATACACAATGACCTGACAGGAGGATGGAGCCAGGAGGGGGCTGGTCTCTGCTCCCAAGGAACAAGGGATGGCACAAGAGGAAACGGCCTCAAGCTGCCCCAGGGCAGGTTTAGCTGGAGCTGAGGAACAATTCCTTGCCCAGAGGGTGCTCAGGCATTGGAAGAGGCTGCCCAGGGCAGGGCTGGAGTCACCGTCCCTGCAAGTGTTCACAGCCCGTGGAGCCGAGGCCTCAGTGCCAGGGGTTAGTGGTGGCCTTGGCACTGCTGGGAATGGCTTGACTGGATGAGCTGAAAGGGCTTTTCCAACCTAATTGATTCTGTGGTTACGTTTTGCAAGGAACAAACTGCAGTTATGACATGAGTAGAACAGGTTAAGTGAGAGGATGGGCAAAGGCAGAAGCATTTGTGTAACCGCAGGTAACACCGAGCTCTGGCTGCACCCTTGAATCTCTGTGTAGTTTCTTGGTGGGGTGAAATACTGTCTTTGAAATGAAGTATTCTAAGAATTCAGTTGGAAATATTAAAAAGCTTTTTTTAGTGCCTAATTCCATGTGGTACCTCAAAATACTTGTGAGCTTCCTTAAAATAGGATTTGTTTGGTTTGGGATTTTTAGGTGGTTTATTTAAGTTCTGTTTTTCTGAGCAGAGGTTCCTGGAGAGTGTATGGGTAGAACGTGGTCTGCAGCGTTATTCTCTGTTGTTTCACAGGGCTTGCTAACAGTTGAAGGGGCAACTTCACACATGGAGTCACTATTCCTGGGGAATGACCTGAACAGGACCATTACTATTATCTGTAGCTCTGTACCAAGAGGTCTTCCTAACCTATGGGTGCGTGCAGAGCCACTGGGCCTCATTCCCTGGATACTGCTGCTAAAATAGCTATCGAATGTATATCAAGTAACATAAATATCTCAAATACCTGTTAAAAGTGTCAAATGTACATAAAGTCATAATTCATGAAAAATAATTTGCTTCAAAAAGCCCTGTTTCGATGAGCTGGAGTGATTTGTATCCTCTAGCTGGCATCTATCATGCAGCAGTTTCATTATCTGAAAGAATTTTGCCATAAGGGAAGTGTTTTGCATTCCTTGGCAAACACAGTCTCCTCCAGCATTCACTGAGGTGTCCTGAAGAACAGTAAATAAGTAGTAGCTTGGGACTTGGACTTCTCTTTAAAATTGAATTTACTTTGAAAGCATATCAGGAAAGAGGATGCAATTTGGATGTTAACATCATAGAACAGAGATTTAGGTGTTCTTTATCACATTTTACACAAAAATCCCCAGTTTTAGGAGCAAATTGCTTTGCAGCAGCCTTCAAAATGATTTCTGTAGAGGCACGTAAGTGATTCTCCTTATAGATGTCCTTATTTGCAAATGTACACAGTTTGTTTCTCTTGCTTCCACATTTGAGCCTATAAAGCAAAGGGAAGGTTCATTCATCATCATCTCCTCTCACTTGGTCTTCACTGCACACTGGAGATGTTCTGTCCCAGGCTTTACTGTGCATCCTTTATTCCTGCCATTTACAAACCAACCAGCAACCAGGTAACTTCACCACGAGGTTTAAGGTGGTGTCCTCATTCTCCACACACTTTTCAGCCAGTGTTCACAACTGTGGTGGTTTCAGACACAATGGTGCAACCCAGATGATGGGAATGCTGATGTGTTGCTGTGATATGTTCTTTTGTATTCAGCTGTGCAGATTTAAGCACAATTACTGCTCTTAGTTGCTTCTTGCTCTAGTTTTGCTCATCACCTCTCCTTGTTTTCCCTCTGTCCTTTTTGCTGATGAGTAGATCTCTCTTCAGTCTTAAGTACCAATAGTTCATAAGGAAACAGTGTGCCAGCTGCATCTTTGACGCACTAGCAAGGACCTGTGGTTTTTGACTGTCAGAACTTGCCCGTGGAGCTAATGGCAAGTTCAAGCTGTGTTCACAGCACTCGAGTTGAGCAATAGAGTGTATATGCAGCAAGGCAGCCTTAGTCTGTAAGAGTAACAGTAATAAGGAGATAAAAAGTGGTGACAAAGATTTTTCCATATGTAAATGCATTAGAAAGCTCCCATTACTCTGCATTAAGTGCTCTTTGCATCCCCCTTAGCATCTATGTCTGTTGGGGTCTGGTGTCCAGCCGGGTTTCTACCACAGTTGTGTGGCTCCTATTTTTAAACGTAGTGACTTTGACCTGCTTCTGGTTCCTGTTAAAACTATGGAACCAGTTTTGTCCCATGTGCTCAGAGTAAATGTAATTGTACTAAAACTGTGCATTCGGATCAAGGCCTGAATTGTTTATGCATAGCTTTCTCTATGGTAATTCGTTCTCATTGAGGTTCTCTGTGTTATATTTCTTCTTTCCACTGTATGTTTTTCCATCTCGTAAGGCCTGTGTACATTTTTAGGTAAAAGAAGATGATTTTATTATCTCCCAAGTACCCTTTTGTTTCAGGGTTTGCCTGTTTCCTACTTGGTATTTGCTAGTCACACCAGCAGTGTGTAAAGAGTAGATCTGGGAAAAAGGCAGGACTTTTTCCCTAATAAAATCACTGGTTTGCATTTGTGAAAGATTAGAAACTATCACCCCTTTATCCAGTTCTTGGATGCCATCCAGCCTTTTGGATCCATCAGTGCTGTGGTTTTTGGAGAGAATCCACTTGAGCAATTTGGAGTGTTCTTTGTCTCCAGACACAGAAGGAGCAGAAGGTGTGCCCAGCACTGTAACTCAGGTTGAGTGGATGGAGTCGAAGGGGTTTTCTGGATCATCAGTTACAATTTGATTACTCAGGCAGGGATTTTGGCTTTGTTTCTGTTATTTTACTGCTGCTCTAAGAGCAAAGCAAAGCAGTAGATATTAATATTTAATAGAATACTGTGAACCTCAGCTGTAATCACATTGCTCTTTGTCTGGATTAAAAAGGGTGTTGCCTCTTCAAGTTCATACTGGATTTTGTTGTGTTAAGAGGCTAAATCCAGATTTCATGAACTAATATACTTAATCCTTGGGTGAGTTGTATTGACATATGCTTACCAGTTGGTTGGATATATTCGTAATGGGTCAGGCCCTTGGGCTGAAATTTGTTGTAAGTGAAGATCTTTAGTGGGAAATGACTTCAGTGGGCAGTGAGCTCTCATAGACCTTCACTGAACTGATTCTTGACATAGCTTGGAGATGAAGCACTGTTAACAGCTGAAATAAGAGATGGACCTATCGGTATTTATGAACCTTGGGACTTTTTCTTCTAGCTTTGGAAAGCTAAGTCCTGAAAAATGACTTAGTCCAACAATTAAAACAAAATGTCCAATAATTAAACCAAAACTGAGGTGGAAATAATATTTTTAAAGCTGAAATGCATACTTTCAGCTATTTTGGGGGATAACATACTTAAAAACCGTGGTAGTATTATACATATTGTATCAGATTATAAAGCTAAATAAGTAAAATTGCATAAAGAAATAAAGGTGGTTTCTTTTAAGGACAGTGGGAGAAGACAATTTGTACTACATTAGCAAAAGACCTGTCAATACTGGAATGATGAGCTCTTGTTTCCATTGTTTAAGTAAACCAAAAACCACTTAGGCAAGGCTGTAACATCCTGTGTTAAGTTTAAAGCCAAAAGGGATGGACTGTTTTAATTAAATAACAATCCTTTCTGCTGCATATAAGAGAAAAAGTCGTTCTCTAGGAATAGATACTGTGAAACTGCCTGCAAGTAAAAAATAACTCCTACAGCTCTTTCATGTGAAATGCTGAATCCTTCAAGTAATGAAGGAAACAGGAGGGAAGTTAAACATGGGAACTCAACCTGCAATACAGTTATTGCTGTATTGATGCTACTTAGTACACACCAAGTGTTTCAAGAGGTGCAGGCGGGTAAGGCATGCACTTTACATACATCTAATGGAAGCTCCATGGCTAAATTCCCTGGATTGCAATGGGAACCGAGTCAATAACTGTGTGCTGCATTGTTTATGGCATTAGATACGTTGAATTCTAAGAATCAGCATTACAAAGTATTCACTGTCTAATGAATTGCAGCACAAGTCCTTGGTGACTGGATTTTGACATCCATAGATTCTGAGTACCAGCATTTCCAGTCTCTTGGAGCTGCTTGGTGTTCCTAAATAATTGAGCATGTGGTTTGGTGTGTGTGTCCAAGAGGAAATGTGCTCTGGTGATTATGGAGCTTGAGGTCTGGTTTGTTGATCCTTATCTTTAAAAACGCAGGTCTTTTGAATTGGAAACTTACATACGTTTGAGGTTATATTCTATCTAGAAGTGGCACAGTAAAGATCTAGCTCTATGTATGTTCTTTTCTACACTATGTATAATGCAGGTCTGGCCCTACAGAGGATGTATCTACCCATCTTTACACAGTACTAGCAGTTATGTTACTTCAGACATCTTTGCATGTGTGTTTTCTAATGACACTTGTGATAGAATCCTAAGGTGCTGATTTCCCCAGATACAGGAAGACGATTCAGTATGTCAGAAACAGAACTATCACTTTGCACTTCTTGTGTTTCCGTAATGTGCTGCATGAGATGGCAGTCATGTGCTTACTGGGGGTATAAAGGGTGAAGTTTTGGTTCTGTGCCATTGGCAAGACTGCCACTGATTTCTGCAGGGTTGGGCTCTCCCTCCAGAGAGTGCTCTGGCACAGCCACCCCCTTCCCTGGAAGCAGCACTGCTCCCCACACGAGTGGCAAGTAGTGAGAAGACAAGTACGAGTGTGTGATCTTTACTACTGGAGTAGCAGCTCTACAGAGGTGAAGTTATTCCCAAGTTATGTAGTAAGGGAAGTATTGGTGGTGGGGAAGCAACCTGTAGGGTTAGGAGAAATGGTGAAATTATGTGATTGTCTAAGACTTACCCACTTGTAACTCATTGTGTGTCTTGCATTGAACCACTTCACTGTACAGTGTCCAGGGAAAGCTTGTTCAGAGGAACTAGTTGGCTTTATGTAGTAGAAGGACTTATGGCTTCTGGTCATGCCTTCTGCTTTTACCAGTCCTACCAGTGGGTAAGACAGGAAGGAAAGGGCGAGCAACCACTAAATGCTGCTCTGAATGGTTGGGATTCCTCTGCTTCTGCCACAGTTTTCCACCATGGTGCCAGTCAGGTAATTCAGGCTTCTCATACACAACCTCTGTTTTAATTCTTTTACTGGTACCCAGTTGGAGACCCTGGAATGCAAGTCGCAGAAGTGATGTGCTCTGAGCTCCTTCCTGACCTCGGTTACATCCATTTGCTGGTGAAATTTGTCATATACTCATAAATACTCTTAAAAATCAGGGCTTGCTTATCTCAGAAAGGCCATTTGAATTCCTGAAGGCTTTTAGTGTCTTTATCTGGAGCCAAATCTGTGGCCTAGTCACCCTTTTCATCTGAAATAGTCTATCAACTGAATCTCATTGCAGCTGTTGCAATGCAAAGTTCACATTTAACTGATGTGATTTATGTAGTTCTTGGGCTATTTCTGGCCAGCAAGGAAGCTGGAGCATGCTCTTGTTTGTACCATGTCCATATGATGACATGAACTGTTCTGATGTTAGTTTTTGCAGAATGATAATTTCAGAGCAGCTCTCCCTAATGACCCACTGCTGATGTTTGCAAGCTTGGATAACTCCTCCTCCTCCTCAATTAGCAGTTCTCTTGTTTTGCTCCTAATGTCTTGGTGTGGCAAGCAAGGAAAACATCTTTTATTCTCTATGCATTTATAGATGACCAAACAGACCTTTGTGAGCAAATTCAAAGAGTGCGAGTGTGTCTTCTGAGAGGTTTTATTCCAGGAAACCTGCCAGTCCCCAGTGCCAGCATCTCAGCTCTCTGCCTTTGGAAGTCCTTGTCAGCGGAAGCACCAAGTAACTCAAAGTTCATTTTGAAATGAGCTATTTGAAATACTTAGTTATTTCACTGCTTTAAAAAAGTAGTAACTTTGGGCTGTATTCTCGATCCCTTAATGTGTATGTTGAGGCAGGAATGTTGCAGTTAACAAGGCAAAGGCCAAAACCTGCACGCAGGTGATCACCACACCACGATCATCACAGGAAACACTCAGGAAAGGCATAATGCAAGGTTTGTGAGTATAATAATGCATTATCCCAGTGCCATGAATCCTGTTGGAAAGTCCTTTCTGTGGGGTGCACGCAGCTTTGTAACGGGAAACAAAATTGGTTTCTCTCTGCAAGTGCCTGACAGGAGGATGGAGCCAGGAGGGGGCTGGTCTCTGCTCCCAAGCAACAAGGGATGGCACAAGAGGAACCGTCCTCAAGCTGCCCCAGGGCAGGTTTAGCTGGAGCTGAGGAACAATTCCTTGCCCAGAGGGTGCTCAGGCATTGGCAGAGGACGGC
>NW_009911844.1:8582-44033 GCF_000696875.1 Nestor notabilis
CACCGTCCCTGCAAGTGTTCACAGCCCGTGGAGCCGAGGCCTCAGTGCCAGGGGTTAGTGGTGGCCTTGGCAGGGCTGGGAATGGTTGGGCTGGATGAGCTGAAAGGGCTTTTCCAACCTGGCTGATTCTGTGGATGTGGTGAGCCATGAGTAGCCTAGTAGCACTCAATACTCGGGCTTTTGTGCCTTAATGGAGCACTGGCAACCAGCTACAAAACCTAGTTTTGTCAAGCATAATATTAATGAAATATTTTGGTAAATCTGATATAACAATTTCAGTAAAATCACTGGTTTTCTAGGGGGTTTTGTAGTTCTCCATTCACACCACAAACCCCTGCAGTCCCTGCAGTAGTCTGCAGCGTGAGAGTGATCAGAAACAGATCTGCTTTAACTGTCCAGGCAGGATACAAGTCAAAAAGGGGAGGAAGGGAAAGAAAGAAAATGGCATAAATTACAGAAACCAAATGAGATGCTTGATTCTTCCTGACAGCCCCTGAAGCTTGAAGGAAAGATGGAAAAACTGGGAAGATTTATGAGCTTAGGAACATATTTATACTTGGCCATTCATCCAATGCTTGGAAAGAAGAGGATAAAAATCAAAACCTGTTGTATATTAAGAAATTACAACATATTGCTCTGCTGGTGTTGCTTCCTATGTGAGACAGTAGTTGGGAGGCATTGCCTGAGCAATGCTGTTGAGAATCTAATGGTTGAGATGTGTAATTATATACATGATTTTACCTAACTCTTAATGCTAAGTAAAACACCCCCTAAATCTTAGTGTTTCACTATTGAAACATACATTCTTAGCTCACTGCCCATGGTTTCCCTGACGAAGTGTTTTTGAACAAGTGCATGGAAGCCAAATAAGTTATATTGGAGAATCACAGAATGGTTTGGGTTGGAAAGGACCTTCAGATCATCCAGTTCCAACCCCCTGCCACGGGCAGGGATGCCTCACACTGAGCCATGTTGCCCAAGACTGTCCAGCCTGGCCATGAATGCTGCCAGGGATAGAATATCCACCCAAAATACTAAAGAGAAGCTCAGATTCAGCAGGTTGAGACCCACGTCAAAGGAATATGCAGTTACCCTAAAGAAGGGATCAATATGTTTTCTAAAATGGAAATTCTTTGCAGTGGAGAACATTGGCAGGTCACTGCACGTGTAATGAGCTGGAGAAGGCTTCCTGGGTCTGTCAGCGTGTTAACCCACAACCACATCACCTCCTGATACACGTTTCTGGTCTGGCAGCTTCATGTGAAGCGTAAGTGACACTTTGTGCTCATAAATAGTGATTAACAGCACCTATTGAGGAATACTTGATAACGGTATGGCCCAGTTGTCTTCCAAAGCTGGTTTCCTTGCTCTGGGCTTTTTAGATGTTTATTTCTTGTAAGTAGTTGCAGATCTTTGTTTAAATGTTATAAAACCAGAGGTCAGGTCTTCCTCGCTGGCCTCATTAGAAGTGTTGCTGTTGACTTCAGCAGAGGAATGAGATGTTCTCTTCAGCAGATTTCTGCTTTTCTTCTCATTTTTGAAGTCTGAAGCTCTCAATACAGAAAGTGCAGTTAAAGGGCAGATTCTAATGAGTAGGTAGATGTCCAAAACAAATGGAAGTTTAGGAGGAAAGAACAAGCCCATTATCCTGATAATAAAAGAAAAAGAAATCATTAAATCTGATGGTTTGCTTTCTGTAAGTGGAAAATCTGAGTAGCATGTTCCAGAGTTGTCTTGAGAAGGTGATGGTGGAGGATTTCCAGTCTGGTTTATTTCTGTAAGATTTTTCTTCTCTAGATTGAATCTATTTCTTGATGCAATTTATCACTGTGGCAAATAGCAAAATGTGTTTTTAGATAAATACTCAGAAAATCGGGTTTAATAAAACTCTGTAGCACAGCACAGGAAGCACTGAGTAGCAAAAACATGTATCAGCTCCTATTTCAATAAATGTTAAAAGCCTTGTTCAAAATGACAGTTTTACACAAAGAAACATTGAACTAAAATACATGTTCATGCTCTGATGGCTTCCCTAAATAGCTGGGAGCTCTGATGTCAAGCGGTTTATTTCTACTAAGAGAGTAGATTGCTACTGACAGTTTATGGACCTCGGGAATGGGCTTTGCCATAGGCATGCTTACAGCTCACAGGAATAGTTGCTTTTCTATCAAGCTATTTATGATATTAATAGAAAGTCTAAAGACCAACTCGCTTCCCTGGCAGTGTTCAAGGCCAGGTTGGACACAGGGGCTTGGAGCAACCTGCTCTAGTGGAAGGTGTCCCTGCCCGTGACAGGGGTTGGAGCTGGAGGAGCTTTAAGGTCCCTTCAACCCAATCCCAGTCTGGGATTCTGTGATTCTAACAGTTAGAGATGTTACAAAGCTGACTTGAATTGTGTGGACATGTAGGAAAACAAGTAACCTATGGCTGAGGGTTGTTTTTGGGTGTGTATTATTCAAGATCTCAGCCGATATATCCAAAATGCCCCTTATGAGAGTAGTGTGGGATCATAACTTGAAGGGCTTCTTGAGATGATGTATTTAATACCTGCAAAGATGCTGTGTTATCTTAGGGACTTAAAATCAAAGTGCCCACAAGTGATATGATAAATTTATGGAGCTTAAAGGCAGTAGAGAAAAACAATCTTTGTACTAAGTCTTTTGGGAATGGTATTTTTAATGTGTATGAAGTCATAAGAATAACATCACAAAGAAGTAGTATGTTGAAGAATGCAAAGAATTTGCTTCCTGTAAGTGAAGTTCAGTTCTTTGGGTTTTGTCAGTGTGGAAAGTTGTGGTCATTCTATAAGGTCTGTCTGTCCTTCCGTAAGGACAGCATGTAGAGGCTTGGCACATCTCACTTTGTGCTGCCTTAGGCTGCTGTTCATGTCTGAGGGTTTTATTTGCAGGGAATTTATATATGCATCTAGTCTATGGCAGGGGTACAGTGTTACCTTCCTTGGGAGCACACCACACTGAGTTTACCTCAAGAACATGCTCTGCTGTGCTGGAAACCACAAATAGCTCCTGCAGAATAAAGAACATAATAGCTGTAACATATCCTTATGCTAATCTTTTGCTTCCTCCTTATTGTAGCTATATTTATAATGCAAAAAATAAGAGCATTATGAAAGTAAGTCTTGACAAAGCCCAAATTTCCTCATTGTGTTAAATGGAAGCAGACTATTAGCTAGTACAATGAACTTGGTGTTTTTCTGAGCAGTTATGCTCTCCAATATAACATTGTTAGAACATTTTCCTGTTCTTTTCATGTATTAAAACATCTACTATTTTATATCAGAGTTGCTATGAAAAAAGCTCCTTGAGATGGCAGGTTAAGGTGATGGGTGGAACTGCTTCCTTTGAAAGTGTACAGCTTAAATTAACTCATGTAGTGTAAAGCCAGTGGAGAAAATGGAGCTGAGCTCGCTGAATGCTTAATAAGAACATTTCAAAGCACTCTCACAAGCTCTAGATGAAAAGAAAATCACAACTCTCAGTTGTTAGGTATTTTTTTTGTCAACAGCATCCATATCTACAGGGGCCAGGCACTATGGGTGTTGCAGTTAGCTTGTCTTTACAGGTGTTTTGTAAGTCCCAATATACATAAATCACTTGGCCTAATGGTCTTTCTCGTACATTTTCCTCTTACTAATATCCAACATAGTTATTTCAGCTTCACATTGTTTTGGCTGAGATTTCGTTGACAGTCTGAGCAGTGAGGCTTGTGCTATAAACATGTTTTATTGTGTACAAAAGCAATTCTACATTTGCTTCAGCAAAAGAAGCAGCTGGAAGACCCCCTCCCTAACCTGTGCTCACATGTAGATGCTTGTGTGAGGTATATTGGTGGAGGCACCCACTCTTTTGTGGCTTGGAGGGAGCCAAGCTGATAGCTCCTGAAGTATCCAAATGCTGCAGTGCTCTAGGGGAAGGGGAATTCATGAGCAGTCACTGCAGCACTGGAAATGTTCAGTGCTCTAACTCAGGCGTGCTCAGTGCTCTCTGACATGCTCCAAAACTGGGGTGCTTCCCTTTTAAGAGCTCCATTTTTAAGTTTGGAAATGGCAGCTTCTCAATGAAAAAACTTACCAGTTTTCCAGTCTTCAGCTACCCCAAGTGCTTTGTAAAGCAAGGGAGGCTCTGGAGAGAAACAGCAAGAATCCCAGTGGTGCTGGAAGGAATTCGCTGTGTTTGGTCTGGCATTATTTTTCCTTCTTGCATAATAAATTAATCTGTTTTTCTGTGTAAATCTCTCTTCTGAGAATTACACAGAGGATACAGCAAGTGTGGTAATGTGGGGGTTGGTCCTCACGTGGCTTTTCTGTCTCTCTGCCTTGCTGAACCTGGTTACCAGTGAACAGAAAAGCGTTGTCTGTCAAATGCTTCATTGCATTTGTCGTCTCCCTTTACTGTAGTGGCTGTTTCCTTTTTACCAGGCTGTATAACAAAATAGGTTTGAAGTAAAGCTGAATTGATCAAAGCATGATGATTCATTATGGAATTCCAACAGGGTTGCTTTGAAACAGCCAAGGTAAGGGTTTAATTAACATTTTCAGGTATAAAATTGATGGTCAGAGGTGACGGAGCCTCATTGTTCAACTCCACAATACAGCCATTTGTTTTAAACACCATTACGTGGGTGATGGGTGCTAAGCAGTTCAGAAGCTCTTCTTCTCCCGAAGCTGGTACAGCACCACTTCCTCTCATTTGAGCTTCCTGTGGCCTTAGATTTAATAGAAGTGGAATGAGAAAGAACTTTGAATTGCATTCTGTGCAGTGAAGTGGGGTTAGCCAAAATTCCTGCTCTGCCTTCTGAGCCAAATCATACCCTGCAGAGGCAGACACACTGCAAGGGGAAATACAACCAGTGTTTGCTGCCTCTGGCTTTCTGGTATGTCTGCTGCTTTGGGAAGATAGGACTCAAGCTTAACAGGAAATTCCCTTTTGTCTTGTGCTCTCTGTAGGTCAGTGTGGGCACAAAAGCTGTTTCAGATTACTGAAATGGCTGAAGTTGGTTTTACTTTTCATTTACTTCTTTATTCTTATTTCTTGGACCAAATTCTGCAACATTGCTTAGGTTTTTCTGATATAATCTATGAGAGGAGCCAAAGGTGACTTGTGTAACATGGTTTAAACAAAGAGGGGTTCTGGTAACTCTTTAATAAAAATACGCTTCGTATGATCTCATGGTTAAGTAAATGGCTAAATTCTACTTGAAGTTTACCAAAATGATGACTAGGAAAATGCACAACAGCTCTTTGTGTTGTATACAAGAAAATACCAACTTCAGGCTTGGTTTCATTCGCTCTGGGATAGTTCCTTCTCTTTAAAGAGGTGAAGGCATTTAACATAGATCAGATCTGAATAACGGTAAATCTGAGGTACATAGAGCCAAACTGTGCTGATGCAGACTAGTAATGATCACTTTTACATTAAAGAATCTTGCCAATAACACAATGTGCTGAACATTAACATCAGAGTAATTTTGTCCGGTTTATGTATAGAAATGTGACACCAAATTATGCATTTGAAACTTATTCAGAATGGTGCCACACAATATAGAACCCCAGCCTGGTTTGGGTTGAAGGGACCTTAAAGCTCCTCCAGCTCCAACCCCTGCCCCGGGCAGGGACACCTTCCACTAGAGCAGGTTGCTCCAAGCCCCTGTGTCCAACCTGGCCTTGAACACTGCCAGGGATGGGGCAGCCACAGCTTCTCTGGGCACCGTGTGCCAGCGCCTCAGCACCCTCACAGGGAAGAGCTTCTGCCTTAGATCTAACCTGAACTTCCCCTGTTCAATGTATCTTCAATATATCTTTAATATATCAGATCCTGCTGCCTTGCCTTTGCTGTTGACATCACTTTCAAACAGTACTTGGAAAAAAGCTTGTGCTGTTTCCTCTGGAGAAACACTGGCCTTGAGTGTGTCAGAAAAGGAAGGAATAGAAACAAGTTCACAACATTCATCTGGCAGCTGTGTTTGAAAACGAAGTCAAACACTAGTTTTGATTAATTATCACTTTCTCCCCTTTCTAAAGCAGTTACAGTACTTGTGCTAAACAAACCCCTGCTGCAGGCACGCAGAGGAGGTAGTGAGCGGGCAGCAGCAGCGCACCTTCCCTCCAGACAGGCTCCTGCTCTGCTCTGGGGCACTGTGTCTATGCCTGAGCAGACTGCTTCATTTCTAACCCACCTAAAATACTATCTACTGCATATGTAATACATCCAGGTACTTGTCCTGTGTCCTCAGAGTACTACTGGCTTTCTCCTTTTTATTGTAATCCTCTGAAGTTACCCATCACTTGGCTTTGATTTGAAGGACTGTGATGGGCTCATCCTAATAAATGTGCTAAAATTCCCTTCTCTTGCACTTTGCTGCCTTCTTCCTCTACTACATCCCCCTTCCTGTTGCAGGTATGTGTGTACAAAAGGCTTCAGGCTTCTACCCCAAGCTAGAGCCTACTTTTGAGAGCTAAGAAAATTACAAGGAACAGGGCATGAAGGCCAGTAGGAGCAAGTTGAATGTACATTAGTCCTCTTGACCTTATTCTGCACCAAAACTGCTGTGATTCTCCCCAGCACTCCTCATGTATTTTCTTCAGAACCTGTTTTCTTCACCTTACTAAGACCTTATTTGCTTTTGCGAAAGTTAAAACGCTAAACGTGTTTGGGTTTTTTCTCAGGCTGCACTGATTCAAATCATGGCAAACCTCAGTATTTTTAAACACACTTTTGTTACTGAGGTTTTTATACTTCCTGCTCCCTTTTCACAATATTAATCTTATTTCCAGATTCCTGTTTTACTATGAGGCTCTGGCAGCAGGAGCAGAGGTGTAGGGACAATGGAATGGCTCCACAGCAAGCTGTGAGTTATCTTTACTATACAGGCTACTAGAGGCTTTACCTAGATGTGAGTATAAGGTTTATAAAAACCAAGGTTTAAGTAAGATGTTCCTAGGCCTTGTAGGAAACACTTAAAAGCCATGGCTGGAGTTCTTCCCAGAAGCCAGGCAGTGATGAAAAAGGATTCCTCGTTTCTTCTGCACACATTCAAATGTGAGGATTTCTGAAAATATGACAGTGCAGTTGCAGAATATAACAACATTTTGGAGGTATTTCCTAAATATTTGCAATCCTAATCTATGGGCTGTCATAGGTGTAAATACAGTCTTCAGAAAGCAATGTTCTCTCTTGTATTTTATCTTAAACAAAGGGAAATAAAGTGTAAACAGGCCAGTGCCTTTACTTTCTTTCCTTCTAAATAAAAGCACACATTCCTCTTGTTCCATGGTGAAGCTGTGGTTAAGGTGAAGAGAAACAAACATATTCCATAACTGGGCCTAGCTCACAGAGTATTAATGCTGTGGATCATTTTTGGGTCCACTTATAGCACTATTGACTGTAAATTGCTCCAATCTTGGGATAACACAAAAGAGACGTGGAGCTGATGGAGGAGGTGATGGAGCTGCTGCGAGGGCTGGAGCAGCTCTGCTCTGGAGCCAGGCTGAGAGAGCTGGGCTGGGGCAGCTGGAGAAGAGAAGGCTCCTGAAGGGGACACCTTAGAGCAGCTCCAGTGCCTAAAGGGGCTCCAGGAGACCTGGAGAGGGGCTTTGGACAAGGACCTGTAGGGACAGGACAAAGGGAATGGTTTTAACCTGCCAGAGGGGAGATTGAGATGAGCTCTGAGGCAGAAGCTCTTCCCTGTGAGGGTGCTGAGGTGCTGGCACAGGGTGCCCAGAGAAGCTGTGGCTGCCCCATCCCTGGCAGTGTTCAAGGGCAGGTTGGACACAGGGGCTTGGAGCAACCTGCTCTAGTGGAAGGTGTCCCTGCCCGGGGCAGGGGTTGGAGCTGGATCACCTTTAATCTCCCTTCCAACACAAACCAGTCTGGGGTTCTGTGACAAAACAGCTTGGCTTTTTGCATACAATAAATGAGTTATTACAGAAGCTTCCTATGGGTATCAATGGTTCAATAGAGTCTAGCACAGGAGAGGTGCCATTGTTCATTTATGTGTACAAGGCCTGTTTTTTCCTCCATCAGTTACTTTTTCCTTGCCAGGAAGATTTCAGTCAGAGAGTAATGCCAAGCAAGCCATTTATTTTAGAGAAATCTGTTTTATCACATTGAGTTCAGTTAAAATAAATCTTATTCAAGGAAGTAACCAAGTTACCGCCTGCAGTTCTCAAAGCCCAGTGGTCTGTAGGGCTGTGCTGGTCTGATTCTGCACCGCAGAGGCCGTGCTCACTGTTCCCTTGCAGGCAGTTTAGAGCAATGTCCTCATTTGGTTCAGGCCTGCCACGTGAGGAGTGAGGTGCAGGCTCTTTCTCACTCCTGAAGAGAAGTGGGTAGCAGCAGTGAAGTTTCAAATGTGCGCTATAAATGGCAAGCTACAGCTCCAAATGCTGGTAATTGCAGCTAATCTCTGGCACGTATTGGGGGGTATGAAATCCATGGCAAGAAATGAAAGAAAATCAAGAAGGCAGAGTGAAGCAAGAGGAGGATACAGAACCTTTCCTTAACTCAGGTCTGTTGATACTAATAAGAGCTAAACCCATTTAAAAAATACTTCCTTACCAAAGGTGCTTGAGATGCAGATAAATGAGGGAACAAGTGTAACTGTGTACTACTGTCTGCAAATACTGATGTCCTGCTTTCTTAGCTCATTAAACATGTGCCTCTTAGTGCTCAGGGAATGGTCTGTCACTTGAGCAAAGTGAGGAAGATCAATGAAGAAAGTCTAACTGCAAAGTGTTAGTACCTCAGTGAAGAACTGAGCCCCACAGACATGCAAATCCCAGCTAGGGAGCAGTTCTGTAGCGCTTCCATCACTACCTCCTATGTTCAATAAGGAGTAAAATACATGCATCCTATAAAGGGTGTCCCTGGAGCTGGATTGTTTTAATATTGTAATAATATTGTATATATTGTATTGTATTAGTGTGTATTTGACATTTTCATATGTTGTGCTTTATCCTTATTCATGTGAGAGTGTATGGAGCTGACAATCAACAAAATTTGCTCTCTGTAAAGTCTGTAGTTACTTTCTTCATGCAGCAGAATTTAGGACTTGGAAGCAGCTATGAATGGATTTTGGTCTTACGTACAGGTGCAGATGCTGGGCAAGAAATACTTCTTTTGGTTGTGTCCAGGACAAGCTCACCTTTAAAATGAGAAGGAGAAAGGAAGTCTCTCCACTTGTTGATGCCACATAAGTCTTCTATAAATAGTGCAGATTAAGTAACTCAGTGTTTCAAATACATGTTCTTCTTTCTCACTCAAGGTCATACAACTATATTAGAGTCTTTTCTGCTACATACAAAAGGGGCTTTTCAGATCTTTCATAATATGGAGTAAAATGGACTGGTCTGTGACTGGGCTTTTCTGCTGTTGAAGTATCTGATCTGCCTTTGGGGCTTCAGCATGGAGTGGAAAGTTGGGTTCTCCCATTTCACCCCTGTGCTCCTGTTCCTGTTGTACTCCTTACTGGAAAGTCTTCGTCTACAACAGACGAGAAGGGAAGTTGTTCACACCCTGTTCTTTGCTTTATGTTGTGAAGATGTGCATGAATTTTGATTGCTCTATGCTAAATTAAGGCTTGTCACACTTCAAACATGAGATGCCCATAGCTGGTTTGTGTTTTCTAGGAAATCTTTCCACACAGAGCCTCTATTTAGTGGTCAAAGAGAAGGAGCTCGTGGAGCTCTTTGGCACTGCAAGTCTATTATCCACCAAGCATACTCCTAGGGTTGTATTTCAAAATACTCAAGTAGTAGAACATACCTGCTGTCTTTGTTAAGTGTTATGGAGGTACACTTACTCATAAGGGACTGTGTGGAGCTTCAAGGAAGAGATTAATTGCATTAGTCCTGAATGCAGGTTTGGAACTCTCTGTGCTGGTGATGAGACAAGTCTAATGAGGGACTAACACAGTTTGGAGAAAAGGGCTTGTTTCTGATAACCAGCCAAGAGATTTGTGTTCTGTGCTCTTAATGTTGTGTCAGGGATTGTCTATAAAACCTTTGTCATACAGGGCTTCTAACAAGATGCATTTCTGTATGTCAGGTGTGTTTTATTTACTGGCTCAAGATTAAGTGACCTCTATGCACTGTTCTCATTATAAAGACATCAAAATTAAGTCTCACTGCAAAAGGGTTGCATTTTATAGTGCTCAGTGGGATTTTTGTAAAGGATTATTTAATATAACTGTTAATAAGACAACTTTTATGGTCTTCAAATTGGAGCTCTGGAAAGGGACTTTTGCAAGGGCATGTGTAAAGGGGGAAGGCTTTAAAGGGGACAATGGGAAATGGCTTGAACCTGCCAGAGGGGAGACTGAGATGAGCTCTGAGGCAGAAGCTACTTCCCTGTGAGGGTGCTGAGGCGCTGGCACAGGGTGCCCAGAGAAGCTGTGGCTGCCCCATCCCTGGCAGTGTTCAAGGCCAGGTTGGACACAGGGGCTTGGAGCAACCTGCTCTAGTGGAAGGTGTCCCTGCCCGTGGCAGGGGTTGGGGCTGGAGGAGCTTTAAGCTCCCTCCCAACCCAAACCAGGCTGGGGTTCTGTGATTCTATATTTTTAATACTGATCACAGTTACGTATCTATGTATCCAGTTTATGCATCAATAAAGTTATAAAAAGTATTTGGGTAAAATATTTTTTCCTCAAATATAGTATATGAAAATACGTTCTCTTTGTTTCTGAGACTTTAGTACAACAGAAAATACTGAGAAAGGGTGGTTTTTACATCAGCCTCCCTGTGAGCAGTGTTGTCTGCCGCACTTGGAGTGCCTGTGGGCCTCTATCACAGAGTAGTTTATCACGCTGTGAAACAGCAGATCACTGCAGGGTAGGAATACAGTGGAGGTGTGTAGGAGCAGCCACCCAGCGCCAGCTCCAGCCCTCATTACCTGATGGCAATTGGTGTTCAGTGCAGGTTTCCCGTGTGCTGTGGAGGAAGGCGAAGCCCCAGCATAATTAGATCAGATCATAATGCAAATACATGCAAAAGCCTCACTTAAAAATGCCTGTATAAAATACAGTGTTTATGAGAATTTAGGGTTGCTTTGACACTAGTTTGGTTTTTATTTGCTTTATGTCTTTTTGCTGGTTGTGAACTTACTCATGTTCATTTCAGTTTCCATTTCTTTTAGTTGACAGAAAAGGGTAAACTGGCTGTTAGAGTTCATTTTTCGTAATAGTTTTCAATTAGGGTTTTTAGGTCCTTGTTAAAAATGCAGGATAGTATCTGCAAGGGTAATTATACCTATTTTAATGCTATTAATAAGCACTTGAAGGGGAGCATTACAGTAAATCTGCTTTAGCCTTTTATCAGACATATTTTTATGTAATATTGTGTAAGATTTTTGAAATACTGGTACCTTTTAACTAGTTTCATTTGCTTTTAAAGGAGAAAGGGAGGGGAAACAGAGAAGAGCTAAACATATTTGGGGTAGTTTCCTCATTGACAAAACTACTGCTTATGGCTCTTAAAAGGGAAGGCACAGACAGGAGAATAAGCCCCACACGTGCAGCTCTTTCTGTGCTAACTCGCTCTTCCTTTTCTTGCAGGAAATCCTGGCTGACCAAAGTCGGAAGCCCGAGTTCTCGCATCGATCGAACCAATTTTTCCAATGAAAAGGAGATTTCCAAGCTTGATTTCTCAGGATTTAGCACTAGATACTAATAGAAACCATCACTGAGCATAAAACTGTGATGTTTCTGCTGCATGATATTCTCTGTGCCTCCATAACATGTCATGGGAGCATTTGGATGCTTTCCATACTAGAGAGAAATAGAGTAAGAATTCTTTGTTGCTGTATTAGACATTTAACACCATGAATGTCAATATCTAGTATCTAAAATGCCACTATCTAATTTATTACATTTTGAAAGCTACATGAATGCTTAAAAATGTCAGTGATTACTCGTGCACAATAAGACTTGTTATGTATAACCATATGGCACCTAATCTTTACACTGTGATTCATATTTTGGATACAAAATGATAAAGTTATGTTCTCCTGTTTGTAATCTCACTAAAATCCCACCAAAAATCCTTAACTACAGAGCCTGGAACACTGAGAGATCTAATGTGTGTTATAGACCACATTACTTGTCACAATGAGTTAAGATGTATGTTTATTCAGACTCAGACTAAGATTATCCGGCCAGCTCTGGTTTAAAATTCTCTAGTAATTCAGTGTAAGTGATTCAGATGAGTAATTCTAGTAATAGTTATTCAGATAAGTCATGAAACATGATGGTGAATGTGTGGTCTCACCCCTTATTCCGTGTCTACCTACAGCTTACATCCACACTGACCTTAAAGGATGTTTTAATCTTTTTGCCTTTTTGCCATTCTTACAAAAATGGAAGACTTCAGATATTTTCCTTATGGATGTGTATTTGCTCCTTAGTTAACCTATGTTGGAACCTGATTTGGCAGGATGCACCTACATACATCATGTCAAGTACACAAAAGGTCCTGAGCAACTTGAGTTCTGTGCTTCAATAAATACTGGATAAGTGTTTGCAGTAGTGGATCTGATTCTCATGTATAGTGCTCTTTTCACAGGCACCAGGGAGCCTGCCAGGCTGGGACAGAGCCATTCCCTCACTTCTGGAGTACTTCTGTGTCAGGATTAGTACATTCTGGCAGACTTTGGTTATATCTCCTGTACCCGAGCAGGCAGCTGCCTGATCCTGGTGCAATCTCAGTCAGTCCCGGTTGGTGTGGTCACCCTGTGATGGAGACTCATGCTGGAAGTCCCTCTGAGAGGTGTGTAGCACATAAAGCACAGTGCTACTGCTACGGTCATGGCCTCAGGCTGGCTCCAAGCACTGCTAGAGCCTGTTGTTGTTTTCTGTCTGCACTGTATCCTCTAAGGTGCCCTTCATGAGGATGCTCAAGCTGGTATTTCCCCCCGCTGCTCTGTACCTCTTCCAAGGGTAGGTAGAGTCAATTTAAGCAACATCATCAATTTGTGGTTCATGTTCTTAATTTCAGGAAAGGACATTTCATAGCTTGAGCATTGCACTTTGAGCTGTGCATAGAAAGGTATTTCTGCTGATGACTGGCTTTATTTTCACTGGGCCTTTGTGCACGAAGCGGTAAAATCTCCTTCCTAGACTTTGTAGGAGTTAAGAATTGTTGTAGTTCAAATGCACTTGACTTCTGTGACTGCACACAGCATCCTTTGTTGAAGTCATTGTCAATAACTCTTGTTAAATGGGAAATGGCAAAGTTCAAGCACAGTGGTAGCTCAATAGCTGTTCCATCCTCTCTGAAAACTGTATCCTGCCCAAGAGAAGTAGTTTACATTTCCCTTGAAGCTACCTGGCAGGAGATACCCCCTCTGAGGCACTTCCAGCCAAGCTGCTTTGCTCATATTTTGAGCAACAGTGGTAGGGGAAGGAGGAAAACAAATGGAACACTTGAGACACAGGAAGAGGAGACAAAGATGAAGTTGTTGTTTTGACGGTTGGTATGGGGGGACCTGAGTGCTCACAAGGACTCCACTAGAAATGCAAGGCCTGAGGAGGGGGAAGCAGCTATTTCAAGTGCTCACTTTTGGAGGGAGAAAATGTGCAGGTAGAGAAGTTTGAGAGAGTTGAAAGATGAAGAAATCTCTTGCTGAGGCTGTGTCACGAGAGGTTTTATTTTTCCTGTATCTGCCATAACACTCAGCCTCTGCTTTTGTGCCTGTTTCGAGCCCACCTGATGGAATGATTGGTTCTGGAATACATCTATAGCCTTCCTCTTTGTTTTTCAGTCAGCAATACTGATGTTTTCAATTTCTGCAGTGAGTTCAGCTCTGAGTGGTTTTGACATTCAGAACTATGATACATGTATTTTGTGTTGTGCTATAATGTGTTTAAGGGTTATCTAACAGTGCTAGATAAATTGCACATACTATGCTTTTCATGCTTAGAGAAATTAAGATTTTGGTGAGCAAATAAGCATTACAAGTATGTCAATGTTCCCAGAAACCCTGGGCAGGGTTTTCAGAGGTAGAGGAAAAGGGAATAAACATCATATTCCATACTTTCAAAGTTCTGGGAATTCTTATAGCCAGTTGTGCTCCTGCAGTATACCCAGGTAGAGCTTTCTGCAGTGGATGGGGTTCCGAGGGACAAAGGGATCTCCTCCACTGCACTTCCTCATTCCAGCTGAAGTGGAGGCCCAAGATGGCCATAAGGGTAATAATAATATATAACATATAAAAATAATCTATGTCCCTGTGAATTTAGGGGTTACTGAGGCCAAAGCCCATCTGTTATCAAGCTGAGGAATTACTACTTGACTTCCTGAGTGCTGCTGGCTTCCTGCTGCATGGCCATGGGGAAATGCCTTTACAGATGCTTTAGGTTCTTTTCACGTTACGTTGGAATCAAACTTTAATGCATTATATCTGTTCTTAACTATTGCTGCAGAGCATGTTTTATTCATGCAAATGCCTGCAGTATTGTTAGGATCCTGTATTGTTTATCCACAGGGAAAGGTTTGAGCTGGACAAAGTGGCACCTGCTTGGCTTGTGGGTAGATGGAGGTTTGAGGACCTCTGTCAGGTGAACATCAGCAATAAGCAAATAATCCTGTATCTCCTCAGGGATGTGCTGCACACAAAATGGAGGCTTGTGCTGGAAGAGAATCAGATTTGTAAGTAGCTTCCATGAGATGGTGTTGTTAAAAGCACGTTGACAAGAAGTAGTCTGGGAGACAGAGTGTCATTGTTGCTCTCCTGAAAAGGCCGTTCGGAGCGAGCGGATCCCACTTTCGCTTTATATAACTTGGATGACTTTTTCCAAGACAGATATTTGAAGAGTGCTGAAAGTGACTTCTGTTCCGTGTCTGAAAGATGCTTCAGAAGGAGGCAGGATGCAGTCCTGTGGCCCAGGCAGGTCAAGGCTTAATGAGGAGCCTGTGGCATGGCAGGAGCTGGGGGTAACTTCCATCTGCCAGCTTCCTGGTGAGGCTGGTCCGTGTGCCAGTGACTTCAGGGGTTCTGAAGCTGGATGAAGGCCTGGCAGAGGGATGGGATGGGTCTGGGCAAGACACCTTCACATTTAGGGGGACATTTGAGCCCTCTCTAGAATTTGGTTGCTGGGAATTATTATTCCATGCTGCAAGTCACCTGGTTCTGTGTGACTGCAACTAATGAAGTATTGTCTTGTGCTCCATGCATTAATCTTCCCGTTTTATTTAATCCTCAGATTCTGTTAATGTGTCAGGAGTCCAAAATCATCCGATTTTGGAGATACACAGTGTGCAGAACATCAGAGCAGTGTCTCTAGATTTAATGAAAACGTCATTGATTTTGAGGAGCCAAAGAATTCCAATGGTAAGATAGAATAAAAGAGGCAAGAACTGTTGGCTAATTAGGCATCAAAGCTGACACCTTCTTCCTTTTCTACTACATACTAATATCACTCAGTTGTAATTGTAGATATCCTTTAACTTCATTTTGACTTAAATGCAATGCAGCAAGAACAACTGATCGAGGCCAGCTTTGTTCTTGTAAGTGGAAATAGTTTCTGCACATCTAAAGAGGGTTGAGACTTCTGGAAGTCTGTTCCCACTATTGCCAAGTCATTTGTGAATTCTGGACAATGCTGGCTTTCCTGAAGGAAAATGTCATGCCTGACTCATGTTCTGCCACCATTTAAAGAAGTCTATATCATTAAACCAGGGCCCTTCAAGGATGCTGGGGAGGGACTCTTCATTGGGACTGTAGTGACAGGACAAGGAGGTGATGGGTTCAAACTGAAACAGGGGAAGTTCAGGTTGGAGATAAGGCAGAAGCTCTTCCCTGTGAGGGTGCTGAGGCGCTGGCACAGGGTGCCCAGAGAAGCTGTGGCTGCCCCATCCCTGGCAGTGTTCAAGGCCAGGTTGGACACAGGGGCTTGGAGCAACCTGCTCTAGTGTGAGGTGTCCCTGCCCGTGGCAGGGGGTTGGAGCTGGATGATCTTAAGGTTCTTTCCAACACAAACCATTCTATGATCCTATGTGAATTAAAATTGAAGCTTAACTCCTAAATGGCCAAGTAACTTCAAAAGTGTATGGGTTGGTTCCTATTTGGTTAAAGAATTAAAGAATTAAATCTTGCCTAAGCAGTGAACAGAATGAGAGCATCCTGCCTCATCAGGAAGGATGTAATCTTGTATTAATGTTATTCACTCCCAACACTTACAATGTTGTAATGCAGAATAGGGAATGTTCTGCTATACCTGCTCATCCTTGAGCCTTCACGCAGAGAAAAGCAGGGTGGTTGCTCCTGCCATACTTTCTCTTCTGTGACACCAATCTGTCACTTTTTGTTTTCTTGACATCCTCTGGAGCTGCCTTTCATGGCTTGCTTTCTTCTTAGAAAACTGTGTGCATGTTTGCTGCTGGAATCCTCTTACTAGACAGAATGAACTGGATTAGGCAAGAGAGCTTACTGATTAATGCACAGCTCCATGCTACTGCCTGCTGAAAAGAGGGGATCACTGTAACTGAAGATGCTGAGGGCACACATTGGTGTATGCTGAATTTCTTTTAAATACAAGGGCAATACTGTAAATTGGGATTTCTGTAGTGTTGTTCTTTCTCTGAGGCTCTTCACAGTGTGTGGTGGGATCAGTACTAGCAGTAAGAAGTTGGAAGCTATTTTTGCATCAAACCTAGAACACATTGCACAGATGTAAAGTAACTGCTTGCCTCGATTCATTTGATAGTAATACTGACATAACTGAGTAAGAAATACTGCAATGGAAGATGAGAGGAGGAGCAGCCTCACTTTTGGTTAAAAGGGCTGCAGAAATGGATTGAAAGCGTTTGCTAGTCAAATTCAAGAATGGTTTAAGTAATTGTGAGACTACTACTCGCCTGCCACAATTAGGTGAGCTTTCTATAGTAGTTACATAAGTATGCTATAAATATATAAACATATTTTCTGATGAACCACTTGATAAATCAGTTGTGAAATGTCATTGTCTCTATGTCAGAAGGTTGCACTCTAAACAGCATTAATGGAGGAAGATGAGGAGTTTAGCCCAATGTCACTGGAGAAGAGATCTTGTCTGGCTCTTTTGTAGCCATGCAAATAGCTTCTTGGTGTTAACTAATGCCATGATTCCTCTGTTTTAGCAATAGGAAGTCTTGTAACATTTCCTCTTGCACTGGAGTTGTTCCTGCATGTGGACAATAAGCTTTAAGCCATGTTTTTGATTCACAGACATCAGTCACACAGAAACCAGGCTGAAGCAGAGGTACCCCCGACTCCCTGTGTTTCTCCATTAGCTGGAAGGTAACTTGGCATTCGCTTGTGTTTGGCAGGGAGATAACAAAATAAACAAGAGAGAGACACAAGTTCTGTGCTCGGAAGCAGTAACTTCTGTTCCATTGGAATGCTGCCATGGACTCGAGTGAGAACAGTAATTGGTCATGCAACTGGGGGAACACAACCAAGCAAGGAAATGCATTATGAATGGGACAGTGCTTGAGAAGTGGCAGATAAGATAAAGACACTAAGTCACTTGGTGCTGGCTCTGGTTTTTTCCTACTTAAAGAAGTATCATTGTGGCTTCAGGAACACTATAAAAGCCTGAAGTTTCTTGCTTGAAGCTCACCACTTGAAAACATGCCAGATCCTGCACTATCCCCAGGAATGAGTAATTACTCATTTGTAGTTACAAAGCTGCTCTGCAAAGAGTGGGAGTGGAGATAAGTGGATACATACAACCCTGTGAAGCATTAATAGTAATAACAGAACTCCAGCTGAGGCATAGGGGTGGTAAATAGAGCAGGAAGGCTGCAGGAACTGGGCGTTAAAAAGCTCACCATGGAGAAATTTACCTGGAGTTGTTTGTTTTGAGCTGCAGTCAAAGGCATCAGTGGGAACTGGTGGTTGTGAGCAGCATGAACAGAAAAGGGCTGCTGGGGAGAGGGTCTCAGCAGCTGAGGTCCTGTCTTGAAGGAGTTCTTTAGCTTGAGGAGGCATTCAGGAGCCAGATTTCTTCCAGTGCCTAAAGGGGCTCCAGGAAACCTGGAGAGGGGCTTTGGACAAGGGCCTGGAGGGACAGGACAAGGGGAATGGCTTGAACCTGCCAGAGGGGAGACTGAGATGAGCTCTGAGGCAGAAGCTCTTCCCTGTGAGGGTGCTGAGGCGCTGGCACAGGGTGCCCAGAGGAGCTGTGGCTGCCCCATCCCTGGCAGTGTTCAAGGCCAGGTTGGACACAGGGGCTTGGAGCAACCTGCTCTAGTGGAAGGTTGGAACTGGATGAGCTTTAAGGTCCTTTCCCAACCAAGTCAATCTGTGGTTCTATGATTGTATTGAAAAGCTCAGGAGGTATGTTTGGAGCATGAAAAGAGGTCAAAATAATATATCAGCTGTTAAGAGAATGATCTGTTTGGGTGGCAGCATCTTGGTGCTCTGGGCAGATCACAGATGGGGACATTTGAGACCGTCTTTTGTAACTGTTGCTGATAATATGTATTTTTCCCCTGTTTAAAAGCAACTAACCTCAGAAAATTTCTGTGGCATGTACTACTGAGCTGTACAACTAGTGCACTGCTGAGCAGTCTAGTCTACCCGGGAGGAGAAACCAGCAGGTAGGAAAATCCACATGAACTGTGATGTGTATCTCCAGCTAACAGAGGGGCTGCAACAGTGACATCCCTTATCAGAACTAACCATGTCTGCAGTCAGGAAATAGGCAGACAAAAAAAGTGCAGACCAAGTTAAAGCTAATAAATGACCCTCTCTATAACTCAGTTATCCAAGTTTGCTGACACCTTTAAAACAAACTGATGACTAAATAGTAATGTGTACTCCAGAGAATGAGTGATATACCAAGATGAATAGGATTTAGGCACTATTTATCACAGTTAAGCCATAGCCTGAATGCCATAATGCTGATTGCTTCAGTTCATGATGCAGACAGTATAATCTAGCAGTCAGTAATGTGCCTGTGAGAAGGAAGAAACTATTTCTATTGTTTTAAACCGAGTTGTAGGCACAGAGATTGTGCTTTCTCTGAGTTCTAAGATACGATACTAATGTTTGTAACACTTTTGTCTGAAGCAAAGTTCGTTAAACCCACTGAATTCTTATATTCTACTGTTTCATGTATTCAGAACTGTGAAAATCCCCACTGCTGACGAGGGACCCATTTTCTGCCTTTGGTCTTGCAGTGGTGTCATGACACTTGGCCAAGTCTGAAGCTCAGAGCTTTCAAGCTGAGACGTGCACTTCTCGATTCCTCCAGCCTCTTAGCTCTCAAGTTTGTTGGATCCAGATAAGCACATGGTGTGTTGTGATAAATGCCTTCCCAAAGCTTTCCTGCCCAGATGAGTAAGAACACTTAGTGCCTTTCAACTTTCAGTCACGGAACCACTTTATCACAGGTAGGAAGCGTGATTTGCCAGATGTGTGGAAACCAAGGCACGGAGAGGTTAACAGTTTAGATTTAGATGTCATTTCAGCTGTAAAAATGGATCTTTACATCTCTGCAGCACTTAACTTGGGGTTGTGAAGCTTGCTTGGCACCAAGGTGCAGGTTAGGAATGGAGCATGGTTCCTCCATATGCAGGAGCTTGAGCAAACCACTGTATATTTGTGTTTAATGGATGTAGCGGGGTATCACTGTACATGCAAGATGTGTTTGGTGATGCATCATCTCCGTTTAAATAGCCATCAGTACACAGGTACACTTCCAGCTTCTGTTAATGTGACCAGTCTGTGTTCTGTGCAGTAAATAATAGTTGATTTTTATGGTGCTAATGCTGGTGAGCAGAGTGTTACAGCTCTGCACACAACTGCTTGTAGAAATCATCATGTCTGAAACAACAGCTGTGTTCTGACCTAGCCATAAAGTTTACTCTGGGTGGTAGGAAATGCTGCACTCCTGAGCTGCCCTGCAGTGGAAATCCTGACATATCTGGGGAAGAAAAGAACAAGAAGAGGCAGAAATGGTCAGCCACAACTTCTGACATTCGTGGCTTAGTCAAGGTATGTTTAAAAAGCACATGTTCCAAATGAGCTAACTGAATTGCCCTGAAGATGCTGAGGTGGCAGTTGTGCTTATGAGAAATGCTCACAGGTTGTCAGGCAGGCAAAAGGGGCAGATCCTAATGAAAAAGGCCTGTAGTGTTTGTTTCGCTTCTTACACTGTCTCATACTGAAACAAATGAGCAGAGGGGTTTATATACACATGCAGGGTGGGTTGCAGTGACTGTTTGGAACCTCTTTGTGATACAGCTGGACACCAAGAGCTATTTCAGAGTCTGACGCAAACCTGGTTAATCACTTTAGTGCTGCAGCTCAAATACAGCATTGGGCTAAAGAGAATACAAAGAATTCTCCTGTAGACAGCAAAATCAATCACCTTCTGTTTCTAGATGATGCACTTCTCCTCCTACCAGCCCCAAGCAGTCCCTCTGTCATGTACATACTATCCTTTTACCCTGTTAGCAAGGAATTAGTGAGAAGGGGAAAGCATAAAGCCCAATAGCAAAGTGGCTTCCTATGTGGCAGCTCTGCTGAACAGCAGCTGCTACCTCTGGGTAGCACTCCTCACTCACTGCTTGCCTTTAGACTTTGTAGGCAGCATTCCTGAAATACAGGGAATGGAACCACAGGGGAAAGATGTGATGTTTTTTTAATGACCTCTTCCCTTTTCTCTAAAAGCTGTGGCTGGGACTTGTTTCTAAAAGCTGTCCGGGGGGAGGAAGACACTAAAAGCTGTGGTGGGTGTGACATGGCTGTGATAATTAACATCATTTCGTATGCTCCAAACAGCCTCGAAGCAAATCACCATAGAAATCCACCTCGTGTGCAGTCCTAGGGGAAAGGCCTGGGTATGTTATTCTGCTTTGTAGTTAGCCCCTAGGGTGAGGCTTTGGAGTGGTCTAAAGGAAGCAGTTTGCAGAACCAGGGCCATTTGGCTGAACATGCTGCAGAATTCCCAGTTCTGAAGAACCTTGGCAATCAGGTATTATATTGGCTGCTTTCACTGCAAAGCACAAGAGAAGAAATGGAGTTTTCTCTCTATGGCTACTGAAGTACAGGAGGCAGAATTAGCCTTAGATGCTCGTATTCGCTGAAATAAAAGGATGAGATGTCAGCTTTATATTATTTAGTATCAAAACCTTGATGCTTCTAATAGAAGAAGCAGGGGAAGTGCCCTCTGAATTTTAAAAAGATGCTTTAATCCAGAGAGTAAACAGAACAACCACAAATCACAGACCTGCAGCTGAGAAAAACACTGGAGAGAAGGACCTGAAGTAACCTGAAGCAACCACTAAACTAAGGCAATTGAAACAAGTATTCAGGAAGAGAAAGCAATCTCCCTGCTATTAGAAAAATAGTTAAAGGGATCTTTAGCTCTTTGCTGGCACTGCTGCCCAGAGTAGCAGTGTATTTGGTCTGCATTAGTACATGTGGTACTTGCTGCTCGATGGTCCTGGACTGTTTGGTTATGCTTCTGTAGTCACATTTGTCACCTATAATGCTTGTCTCAATGAGAAATCCTCCCAGTTCACTGCTCCACACTTCACACTCATTTAGTTTTCCTCAACCGCCTCTTTTTCATGTTTTGAACATGGAGCTGCCATCCATCTGTCTGTGGCTGAGCTGTTTGTTCTTACTCCAAGACGGGATTTCAGATTGCTGTTTCTTAGTTACCATTTCCCTTCATGCAGGATTTATATATTTGATGTCTGATATTGACAACCTAATGTTTCACATGGAGCCGCTTTAAAAACGGAAGCACCTTAAACAGTTCTAGATGCCCTTTGAAATCTGTTGCTGAATTGCACCTCCCTAGCAGCTGCAGCATCAAGTGTAAGGATTATGCACTGGCTTTTCCACACCGAGCTGCTTCCTTTTCATTTTTTCCAGCCTTCTGTTACTTCAGATTTGAGCTGTCATATCCCAATGGCTAATTCCAAGACACTCCCTTCTCCACAGTCTTACTTAGTTCCCTGGAGTCTGAGGTCAACCTGAGTTTTACAGCCTACTAACTCCCAGAACCCTTTGTACCTCTCCTCTGAGATTTGCCTTTCTGTTTTATTTCGGGCTTTCACCATTGATACAGCTCCCTATGTAATGCTAATCCAGGAACAGCCTTATATTTCCCCTCCTCCTCCTCATTCCTCTCCCACAGCTATTCTGGTTCAGCTGATAGTGATCACTAATGGCTTAGGCTCCTGTTGGTGCTGTAGTTACAGTCTCTCTCGGCAGTAACAGCCACACTCCACTGGGTACTGGGGGTGATGCTTCCTGACAGCGTAACACCACTGGGGATTGCATTACCCAGGCATGCAGAAAAGAGAAAGTGCCTGTCTGGCCTGATAAAACAAACACACAAGTAGAAAAACACAAGGCAGAGGTAGAGATGGGGCTGTACTCAGCAATCCCAGCCCCATCACTGCTTCCAAACCCCTTCCCCACCCAGCTATGTTTAATACAATCTCTGTCTTTGCATTTTTCTTACAGAAAACATGAGGGCAAAGCAGCTTCGCCTGGGTCAGTGATTCCCCCTCCATGTGCTCTTGCAGGGGGAGGCGTTGGAGAATACACTCGAAATAGGGGCAAATTGCAGAAGTCTTAACTGACCAAAGCTCCAAATGGAGCAGGCAGACTTTGCAGCCAGTGGGAAGTAGGGAAGCTGTCAATCATTGATTAGAACTAGTTTCCTTCAATCTGTAATCTTTTCCATAGGGGTTGTGACTTTTTCCCTATAGGCACCCAGTGGGCTGTCATCTCTTCAGGTTCCTTTCATTATGAAGACAATTTTCATATTAAAAAGTCAAGTCATGAATGCACAGGATTAGGGCCGTTGAATCTCGGAGCTGACCAGTCAGCTTAAGGTCAGAGTTAAGTAAGTTTAATCCAAGAAAACAAAATTACATCAACCAATCTTATTTCCACTCCACTTTACAGTAAACAGTATTATTAGGATCCTTAAACTTAGTTATCCCTCCCTCACCACCTCTGAAGCCCCCATTAAATCCCCCTCTGAAACCACCTGACAATCCTTTCAGAGGCAATTGGCTTACAGCAAACAAGTGGAAGCCCAGATTGCCACCTCGGTGCTGTGCTGCCTTCTCCTCAGGGAGCCAGAGTGACCAGCCCCTTCCCTCAGACAGCACGCTTAGAAAGGGGCTGTGTCCGTACCTCGTGGTGCAGATGGAGCACGCAGCTTCCTCCCTGCAGCGCTGGTTTCCGCAGTGCTCCCGCTCGCGTTGGCATAAATGTTGTGCTTGTGGTTCTGCATCGGGAACAGTTCTGTCACCAAGAGACCCTACATGCGCCCAGCACCAGGTAAGTGACTCCCGTGACACGCTAAGGGCCATTTTCTGGCTGTCAGTTTAAAACCCAAACCCTCACGTACCCCTTCTATGTGCTTGCATTTTCCTAAAGTGTGGCTGTGGAAAGAACTCACAGAACAGTTAGGGTTGGAAAGGACCTTGAACTTGTGGCCTTGTCTATGCTGAGGGAACCAGGGTACTGCAGGTGAGCTGCTAATGAAGCTGAATTCCCTTTTCTCTTGAACTTAATCTTATTGCCCCCCCATTATCAGATAAGTTATTTCTCAGGATTAATGAAGGATTAATGAAAGTTCTGAAGGATGTATGAACTTCAGTTGTCCAGTCACAAGAGGAATAGCCTCCAAAAGGGTTTTGTAAACAGGGGATGTGTGTGTCATGGTTCATGCCACAGTTAAATGGCCTGGCTGTAGAAACATTGCACTGGAGGTCATATTCCTCCTTTTTAACCCATTTCTGCTTGGAGCTGAGTCAGTGGTGAGGTGTCTTTTGATATAAACTGGAATTACAGAAGAAATACTCTTTATAGGTTGCTTTTCCAAGGCTGTGAGCACCCACCTCCTACTTGAGAAGTGTCAAATCAACCTGATGGTGATGGAGGTGCTGGAAGGAACCTCACTGACTTCCTTATGGTAGTACTGCAGGTAACCAACATGAGAAACTGAAAGGAGTGAGTTCAAACATCTCAGCATATGTAAGATCAAGAAACACTATCCTAGATTCCATCCCTAGCTGCTGAAAGGGGAGAAACATAATCCATGGAGGCCTTTTAACACAATACATGTTCCTTCACTCTCTGCAGTTGCGGCAGCCTCCCTGCTCAGCAAATGCTTCCTCACAGCCAAGCAGGAAGCCTCTGCTGAGTGCTCCACTGCTTTAAGTGCTCTTCCCAGTGCAGGGTCCCAGCTTTAAGCCCACAGGAGCAAAGCAGACTGCTGAGATTTCCCACCCCCTAGGCCTGAGTCTAACGTGGAGCAGTGTAATGCGCCTGTGGGGAGGAGTTCTGCCCGAGCCTGAGTGTTTCCCAGGCCAGGGCCACCCACCCTTACTGGAGAGGTCCTTCTTCTGAGAGGGGTGACTTGCAGTGCAGAGATCACTTTATCAAAGGGACTTCCTCTATCAAACTACCTATTTAATAGAATCCCAGCCTGGTTTGGGTTGAAGGGACCTCAAAGCTCCTCCAGCTCCAACCCCTGCCACGGGCAAGGACACCTTTCACTAGAGCAGGTTGCTCCAAGCCCCTGTGTCCAACCTGGCCTTGAACACTGCCAGGGACGGGGCACCTTTTTCCTCTCTTTATTGTTTGTTTTGTTATTTAGTCAATCACACACTGGATAAACAGAGTTTCCAAGTCCAAAAGATGGGGACATCATAGAAATGAATCTTATGAAGCAAGGTATTCCTGGGAACGCCTTCTAAAGGCATTTCTGTTTCATTAGTGAGTCCCTCATTACAGGATTAAAGGCTAAGCTCCTTCCTCCCGTCTTTCTTCCACAAATGAGGTTCTCATAAGACCTTTTAAGTGTTTTTCTAAGTACCACAGGTCTCACCTCTTCTGGCAGGAATATAAATGTTAATAGCACTGATTGCTTCACACCAATCAACTACTTTTGGGAACTTTGGCTAGAAAAATCTTTGCTTCAAAGTACAGGAATTCCTCCTCTTCCAGTGTTTCACTGCAATATATTCACAGTAGTTAAAAATATTCAGGGCTATGTGGTAGATGAATTTCATTGACTTCGAGTCAGTCTGCATCTTGCAGAATAACCCTGTTTTGGCCATACCACTCCTAATAGTGGTATTCTGGGAGGGAATTTAACTTCGTAATGGGAACTTGGGCCTGTTAAATCCCCAAATCTGGCAAGTGGTATCCACAGGTGAACCCCAGATCTTCTGGAGATGCTCTCATGTCCAGACTTCCCAACGTGGGCCCAATGAAGGATCCTGTAGAGGGAGAATGTAACCCATAGCCCTAAGGGCTCAGAGTTGCCATGAAGGCATTTGTCTCTTTTGCCTTCTTCTGTGTGTTCATGTACGACTGCAGAATGAGATCACTTCATAACAAAACTCTTTAGCAGCAGGGAGATGAGTATCAGGTTGAAAAGTAGAAACATCTGCTGGAAGATTAATGAGAACAGATTGTTGGCCAAGCTTTTCCAGTTCATTATCCCTGCCCTCCACTGAAGTCACTGCTGAATCCCAGTGATTTACCATGGAGCACAAGGGGGTCAACAAAGCAGGACTGAGTTCTCCAGCCTGTGAGCTGGACCTCAGGGTCTGATCGTGCATCTAGTAACTGTGTCCAGGGAGAAGCTTCCACTCACTGGTCTCTGGAAGTGCATGGCCACCATTATGACAATGTTTTCTCCTGCCACAAACCTCTATGTGTGTCCTGAATTGACGAGGGGAAAGGCAGAACAGTGGACAACAACTGACTGCAAACCACAAGAAGGTCAGACTCTTCCAGGCCCTTTTCTTTCCCTGTGAAGGTAACACCGGTAACACCTCTACTACCTCCAGGTTTTTACATAACTCCATTCCAAACTTCCTGCTCTGCCTCATCCAGCCTCCAGTTAAACTGCAAATGAACGAAACAAGGAGGAAAAGCTAAAAATATTCCCAGGAGTAAGATCACAAGGATGTGAATTCACATCCTTGAATACATATCACGTATCCATCTGATCCATATCAGTCAGATGGATATGTGCAAGATGTGTAGAAGCTGGAATATGTGAGGTTTAGCAGCCTGAGAAGTATGGATGATGTAGAAATTGTTGATGGCTGTTGAGCACTGAGGATCCAAAGGCTGACCCTCAAAAACATGCACAACAGGAAAAGGTTTATGCCTCTAATGGAAGTGCAGAATTCCTGATGTGAAACTGAGTTCCAATAAAAGCTCGTTTGTCTTGGAGTGCATCTCTAAACCAGATTCCTCACTCAATGAGATAGTTCCACCCAGTGATGTGATTTCATTGATGCTTCATTTAGGACTCTAGAGCAAAGGGAAAAAAGAATTTAACAGTTAACCTGGGCTTTCTAATGGTTTTGTTACCAGCTCTGATTTTCTAGACAGGAAAGACATGGCAGAGCAGATCAACAGCGATTCCAATCAAAAAAGCAACTGACAGTAATTTCTGTGTAACATGAGGATGTACGAATAAAACTGAAAAAGATGGGCCCTGGTTCAAAAGTTGGAAAGTGGGTAAAATGCTGATGGTCAGAGAGCGAGTTGTCTGGCAAGAAATGGGGCAGCTCATTGGAATCACAGAATCACCCAGGCTGGAAAAGCCCTTTCAGCTCATCCAGTCCAACCGTTCCCAGCAGTGCCAAGGCCACCACTAACCCCTGGCACTGAGGCCTCGGCTCCACGGGCTGTGAACACTTGCAGGGACGGTGACTCCAGCCCTGCCCTGGGCAGCCTCTTCCAATGCCTGAGCACCCTCTGGGCAAGGAATTGTTCCTCAGCTCCAGCTAAACCTGCCCTGGGGCAGCTTGAGGCCGTTTCCTCTTGTCCCATCCCTTGTTGCTTGGGAGCAGAGACCAGCTCCATCCTCCTGTCAGGCAGTTGCAGAGAGCGATCAGGTCCTCCCTGAGCCTTCTCTTCTCCACACTAAACCCCCAGGTCCCTCAGCCCTTCCCCATCACACTTGTGCTCCAGGCCCTGCTCCAGCTCCGGTGCCCTTCTCTGGCCCCGCTCCAGCACCTCAATGTCTCTCTTGTCATGGTTCAGTGTTACTGGGCTCATGCACATGCATTACATTTGTGCCTGTGTGCTCAATATTGACATCGGGAAGAAGTGAAAATGTGCTTATTTAAGAGACGTAATTTGGAAAGAGTAAAAGTCAGGATGATGAACAGAAAGAGCTGAATGACCTGAAAGACTGTGATAATAGAAATACCCCCTCCTATGGAGCACTGGATGAGGTCTTCCCAGCACAGACAGAGGTGTTCACGTTGCACTGCCTGCAGTCTGACAGTTGGGAATGTAGAAGATCTTCAAGAAATTAAACTGGAGCTGGTTCAATTGGGGTGAGTCTGATAATCATAGGATAAAAGAGACAAATTTGGGATAAGAGACATCCATATTTGGTACAGGAGAACCTGTCTTTTTATAAGCCCATTCAAAAAAAGAAATAGAAGCATTAGAGAATGTAGTTGCTATTTCTACTGGTGTGATGGGACCAGCATTCAGGGCCACAGCAGAAAGAAGAACCCATTTCAGGTATAGGATAATACCTGAGTAAGAACAACAGGAGCTCTATTGGCCCATGAAATGGATCACTCTGAAAATGAGGTGGCTTTTGACTTCCTGAGCAGTGAGGCTTTGTCACACCAAGAGTAGGAGTGATGGGCGAAACCGGAATTATTATTAAGATAGATTTAGTGAATACATAAAAGGGATTATATGGCAGAGTTGGCTGCAATAGCAGGTTGGTTTGTGGGTTTGTGTCAGAAAGTCAACAAAGGAAAAGCTGTGATCTTTGTAAAGTGCCATAAAATCTGTTCATAAAAGACATCTATTTGTAAGTAGAACTGGGATGTAGAATAAAATTAGAGCAGAAACTTCTCAAGGAGCTGATCCCCCTCTTCCATCAAAGTCAATGGAAGAAGAAACTACTTCTCTGAGAGCTGGATGAGATTTTTAAGTGAAAGACTTAAAGATGTTTGCATGCTGGGTGAGGTAGGGTCCACTCCAAGAGACAGTCCTCCAGGCCCAGCAGTAAGGCTAACCAGGACTTTGATGTGTGCTGTTGGACACTTAACAGTGTGGGTTTGTGCTGGCTCTTCATCAGCGGAATATTCTGACACAAGAAACTGATGTGTTGGTATGTGAAGTTGATTTGTTGACTATGACTTCAAGTTACAGCACGTTAAGACTTCTGTCTTATCAGGAAATAGTGTTTGGTCTCGGTGGAGAGCATTTCTCTTTTTAAACATTAACTGTGTATTTCAGTTGCAGTTCTACTCTTTTTATCACTGTAATGAAGGTACAGTTCACTCTTGAAGTGACTGAGAGAGCTGGGTGACTGTTTTGCAATAGGGAACTATTTCCTTTTGTAACTCTAAGTACTTAATGGCTTCTAATTGGTTTCTATTGAAAAGGAGGCTTGGATCAAACGATAGAAAGGATGGGAGACGCAATGGTAGCTGCATGTTACGAAGATGTCAGTGGTGTGATCAGAGGTGTCATTATGGGCTGGTACGAAGAAGAGGAGTAGGAGGCTAAGAGGAGAATATCTTTGAGGAGTCACAGAGAGGTGATGGAGGGATTCTGGGAACAGTTACCAAGATAAACTCATAGAATGGTTGGTGTTGGAAAGGGCCTTGTTTGATGAGGTGATGGAGACCTCAGCTAACCAGTGTCCAAGGAGCTGATAAGAACAGTGGAAACCTTTGAAACAGGCTGTTAGAAAAGTCATTATCAAACCACCACAGAGTTAAAGCAGGACTAAACCAAATCTGAAGAACAGGCAATCCAGCCCAGGACTCCGGATCGGTTTTGCCCTTCAGGATCAGTCAATGTGAATGAGTCATGTTCTTAATTTAGAAGAACCAAGAAATTAACACTTTCGCTGCAGCTGTTGGTACAACCTGACCCTTGTTTCTCTGGTATGACTCAGGGGTGCTTAGAACATAACTCGTGTGAAGGAGAATCTAATTCTTGGCATTTGGTGAGAATTAAACCCAAATTACACCAGAATGACTGCACTGAAACCTTGTGCTGCTTTCAGAGCAGTGAATAACATCATCTAGGGCCTCCTGGCTTCTCAACCAATACCTTTTGCTTGCTGTAAGCATATTTAACTATTATCAGTGAGTAGATTACATGTGTTGGTGTAAAAACTTCCTTGTCTGCTTTTGCCTTTCAGCCCGATACTTATGGAATATTTAATGCTGCCTCTGCACAGGAATTGTCAACAAGGACTTTCTAGCTCTCCCAGCTAAACACTGCTCATGTCCACCAGTGGCACAATAATCCCCAACCACATTATGCAAGATAAATTAGCCCTAATGTGAGGTTGCTAAATGAGCCAATATACTACATGGAGCAAAAGACATCAAGATGGAACAGGTAGGAACAATTTGTGCTTCCTCTTTTAGTATTATAGTTGATATGTGGTATGAAATACCCATTGTAAACATCTGGATGAGACCATCAACCTCAGAGCAACTCATAGTTAAAATTTAAAACAAGTTTGGGACTGAATGTAGGGACTTCCTGCTTGGAAGGCTGCTATTAGGCATCAGAATGGGCTCAACAGTAGTGGCAGGGCTTGTTGTAGTGTCCTGAAGGGACCCTTTAGCAATGCTGTGATAACAACAGCTTTGAGTTTAGCTCTGTATGTGCAATTTCATCTTCTTCCTCCTGATTTTAAAGCATCATTGGTGGCCAGCTGAGGAGCCCCACGTGTATCGTTCTACTCCATCCAATTACAGAGCACCTGAAGAACTGTGCTTCAGAAACCAGCCTGAGAGCTGGCTTAGCCACCTGAGCTCAGTCAGCACCCGCCTTCGCGTGGAATAGGTGAGAACCCTCCTGGGTTTTGTCCAGCATTGGATAACGTTACCTGAGTGGATTGTGCTGTGGCCACTGTCACATAGTTGCTGCCTACCAATAGATTTATAAGTTGTGTTTTAAGGTTTTGTCTATATTCAGTTAGCAAATAACTTACATTTTTCAATCCACACAATTTATAGGGAGCACCTGCCTGCAGACAGGGTTTTTTTCACCTTAGAACAGTACATGTTAACAGTTGCTCGAATTGACTATCCACCATCCTGAGTAAACAGCTATAAAATCTGAATGCTTCTACTAGCAGAGTTATAGACTCACAGAATCATAAATTCTGTGGATAGTACATCCTTTAAACAACTCTGTGTTAGTAACAACTGTCCGTCTGGCATGTAAACCCCAAACCCATTAGAGTTAGCGCGAGGAAATACTTCTATTTAAAAGTACACATCTGGAGGCTGTAAGATTGTAAGAACCTTCCTTCAGCTGTTTTAATGTACAGATACAGGATACTGTTTCTGAGAGAGCTTGGCTGAACTCTGCTGTCAGGGGACAGTTGTTGGCAGGGTCTGCTTTGGGTGACTGAATGTCCTACCTGAGAGCTACCTTCAAGCCTCTGTACTGCACTCGGCAGCACAGACTAACACAGCACTGTCTCACCAGGACTCAGGGCAGGCTGAATAGGACATGGAGCTGTTGGAGCGAGTCCGGAGGAGGCCACGAGGATGATCAGGGGCTGGAGCAGCTCCCATATGGAGACAGGCTGAGAACATTGGGGCTGTTCAGCCTGGAGAAGAGAAGCTGCTGGAGACCTCAGAGCAGCTTCCAGTGTCTGAAGGGGGCTACAAGGACGGTGCAGAGGGACTCTTCATTAGGGGCTGTAGTGATAGGACAAGGGGTGATGGGTTTAACCTGCCAGAGGGGAGACTGAGATGAGCTCTGAGGCAGAAGCTCTTCCCTGTGAGGGTGCTGAGGCGCTGGCACAGGGTGCCCAGAGAAGCTGGGGCTGCCCCATCCCTGGCAGTGTTCAAGGGCAGGTTGGACACAGGGGCTTGGAGCAACCTGCTCTAGTGGAAGGTGTCCCTGCCCGGGGCAGGGGTTGGAGCTGGAGGAGCTTTAAGGTCCCTTTAACCCAAACCAGTCTGGGATTCTGGGATTCCCAGTCATCTCTAGAGCAAATTAAGGAGAACAAGTCTAGACCAATTTCCAAGAGCTGCTCAGACAGGCTCTCCCCCTTGCCGGTGTTTTGTCAGCGTAATGACAGGCATTCTCTGTAAGGAGGGCATTTGGGATCTAAGCATTCCATAAACTCAGACTTAAGTGAGGGGAAGGACTCATCTAAAAGCGTGTCTAACAGGTGAGCGGACCGGCTGGAAGCACAGTGCTGGTTAAATGTGTCCCTTTATGTGCCTGGTGGCCCTCTGTTATCAGCGAGTCAAACTCTGCTGCTGTGATTTTCATCGCTTCTTTCTGTACGAGGAATCTGCTGGAGAGCAGCTGCAGTCCTGCATTTCTCAACTGCATATTTATTGAGGCAACTGATGGCTCAGCCAGCACCCTCCCTGCCTGTGCCAGGAGGGCCAAAAGAGACTGCACTGTGCCCAGAGGCTATTCTGAGTGCAGTGGCAGGCCTGCGGCAGCACTCTCAAAGACCTGCATTGTCTTCCACTAAACAATATTGTCCCATGGATCAGTATTTTAATGGCAGAAAACACTCTGAAACACAACACATCATACTCTGTTTAAGAACCCAATGTATTGGGTTCAACTACCAGAGCCTGATACACTTGAAGTAAGTATTATGATAGTTATACTCTGACATTCCGAGATGCTCAGTTTCTGTGGGCTAAAGGAAGCTTAGGTTTTCAAGTCTGGAGAGAGGGGCTCCCTAGTTGGCAATTTCAGAGCAATCAGAGATGCGAAGGGAGTAAGGAAGAGATTAAATAGTGATAAAATCCTTCCTCAAACCCTTGGCAATTATAGTAATTAAAAGAGAGAGGAAGAAGGGGAGATGTTTCCTTGACCAGAGGGACAACTTCTTGTCTGGCCTGGTTTAAGGAAGGGAGGAGCTACCTGCTCAGGACTCTTTCTGTTTAGTATTTGATGAAGTAGATTCATTCTGCAGGACACCACAAAGCCAGAAGCAAAGGTGATGCTGACTGGGTAGATTTTGGAGCTCCCAGCATCTCTGGCTGCAAAGGGAGGACAATGGCTCTCAAAGAGAACAGGGTTTTTCATGTTACAGCAAGAACTATCACGTGCTGGCTTTCTTTCCTCCAGTGTGGAAGGGGAAAGGGAATGGCAGCTCTTGGCTCTTCTTCTCTGCTAGTGGAGGAGAACACAGAGAATATTGTGATACAGGTAGGCACAAACCTTTCAGCAAATGAGTTCTCTTGACTCTTCAGGGGGTCTCTGTCAAGCGTTAGCATCTAGGAGTGAAAGTCAGAGGCAGCAGGTAGGTAACTCATACAAGTTTTAATCTGTACAGTACCACTTGATGTTAAGGGGTCAAATGGTTGTTTTTAAACTGAACTGCTGCAAGCTCCCTAATGTAGAGCATTTTGCTTTGAATCTGTAGCCAAATATAAGTGAGCTACAAAACAGTGTTTTAAGATTTACTGTGTATAGATAGACTTGTGTAGAGGAAATAAAATGCCACATTTGGAGCCAGGACAGCCTTTGCTAAACCCTGAGGACAAGGGTGAAAAGGACAATTAGGGAATTACTTTCAGTTTTCTCATTCTTTCTGTAGCAAAAGTTAGAGCTGTTGCAGGGATGACTGGCGACATTTGGGCTTTTGAGTGTTGTGGTGGTGTTTACCTTTACGTGAAAGATCCTGAAGCCTGTGATGCTCTTCTATGTTATGTTGCCCAGGTTGGTGACCTAAACATGTGCTGGACACAAATAATATGTACCCTTGTGGCAGAAATCTTCCAGGCTCTTCTAGGAAAGATCTTGGCTCTCTTGCCTGTTTGATGTTGGCCACGTGTCAAGGCAGATGGAAGCAGCCTGTAACATCATCCATCCATGCCCAAGGAAGGAGAATGCTCTGAAATGCAAGCCCTTCCCCTTGGTAACACCAGTTCACTGGTCCTAATACGGCCCTGGTCATTGCTCCATGGATTGGATCAGTGGGTTTTGGCCTTGTAGAAGCCCTTAAATAGATTGTTTGTATCCCTGGAGACTGCAGCACTCCCTGTTTAGTACAGTCTGGAGCCTCAGATGGGTCACTTGTGGAAAGCTTCCATGGAGGTGCGGCTAGAGAATACTGAGGGAACCTGTTCCATTGATGTCAGCCAAACGGTGCAACAGCTACCGTTCTGTGAGGTTCCAAGTGGCTTATCCAAGCACAGTTTCCCACTGAGGCAGTGAAGATAATCAGCTTTATGATGGAAAATCAAATGAAAGCAACAGTATTTACACAGTTAATGGCTGGCTCCTGGTCTGTGCTCTGTTGGTGGGAAGGAGCAGCCCTGCTGTCCGTGGCATGGTGCACTGCAGATTTGCTGTAGTAGCTCCTGTATATCTCCATTCCCTGACAGTCAGCGCAAGGGCATGACAGAGGCAAGGGGTGATCTTTAGCTGCTGTGCCGGCAGGCTGGGGCCACAGAAACATGGTACAATCAACACAATCTACTCTAAACACGACCCTGAGACCCGACTGCTGAGCAGTGCCAGCGCTGAGAGCGAGTAAAGGGCACCCTTGTGCCCTTTGTCCCCTCAGCCCCAGTTGAGCAATGCCTACCACATCTGCACGTCTGGTCCTCCCAGGCAGATACAATAACTGGTTTATGAGACTGTTCATACCAATTAAATCTTATCATCAAATCACTCTGTTCCATCACTGCACTCCATTCGCCACAGTCTTTGGTATTTCAGCAATGCTCCACCATGCCAAGAAATGAAAGTATTCTTTGTGTGGTCCACACGAGCAACCGCCAGAGCCACAGCAACAAGTACTCCTCCTGCACCAGAGCAGCGGGTGCTGGGAAGTGCAGTTGCCCACTTCTGGTTTCTCAAACCCAAAGGAGGCAGAGGCTGTGGTCTGTTCACCCAGGCAGGCTGCCTTTGGGCTGGTTTCTCATCAGCTGCCTTGTGGGTTTGTGTGAGTCATCACAGTTTATGTTCACAGCTACAGCAGTTCCTTGAGTGTGATTTGTTAATATGGCCCTTCTGTTTACAGGAGATAAATGCAGACTATAAAGCAACATGAATTAGCTACTACTTAGCAGTGCATCAGAGCTGCTACTGCGTCCTCGTCTGCAGCAACGGCCATTGGCTTTATGAATTTGTATTACCTAAATTTACTGTATATGCTTGAAAACAGCAGATCATCACCCTGCTCCCAGCAAGAGCGAGCCTGGTCTGGGAGCCTGTGCTCTAAATGAATGGATTATTCTTTTCTCCTTTCATCCGAGCAGCTCTTGTGAGGACATGTGGATGAGGAGCTCTGTGGCCTGCAGGATCCAGCCTGGAAGAGCTCATTGACATATGGCAGTGAGGGGACGCATTAGGAATGAGCTCTCAAAACACTCTGAAGGTTAGTTCCCTGATACCCACTGATGTTGAGACCCATTTTCACTGCCAGTAAGCAAGTAGCCACCAACCTACCTGTGAGGAGGAATCAGTTTATTCAGTGGAAATACAGTCTATTTTAACAGCAGCAGCATAAATCCATGCTGTGCCATCTGAGGCATTTGTCAGATGTAACAAGGCACTCGGCCTATTTTTGTCAGGCAGCAAATCCTTTTTCCTATTCTACTTGGGGCTGAGTCCCATCCTTAGATATGAGCTCACTCGTCTCTTCCTCATACATGGAAATTCGACTGAAGGTAAAATTTGGCTGTGATCTGAATACATGACATCTGTAATCTTTGTGCAGACTGGGGACCCAAAGGACACAAACAGCTGCTGATGAACATCTACCCTGCATGGACGTGCCTGTAAATCCTACGTGGCACTTGTCTGCATCCTCAAGTGCCTCAGTACATGTGAAAAGCTGCCTTTGAGACACGTTTGTTGTTGCCACACAGGAAGGCCAAGCAGAGGTGGGGATTGAGTCTGCTTCTCTTGATTGCCATATAAGACCATAATCATCATAATAGTCTTCCTCCTGCCAAAAAGCCCCATTGATGGTTTCTGTCTGCTACGTGTTATGGCTGGATGTGCTTCTGCTGCCTTGTGCTCCATGTGGAGCCTCTCTCTTTCCAGAATCCATAGATCTCCCACAGGGTGAATGGCTGGACTTGATGATCTTAAAGGTCTTTTCCAATCTAGTTGATTCTATAAGAACCAACTTCAGAAGCCACATTAACATGGAATAGTCCCACTGCTGGTAGACTCCAAACCACACGAACCCCTGGCTTTGCTGAAAGCAATGGAAAAACACGTATTGATCTCCACTGAGCTACAGTTTCCTTTTCAGTTGATGGGCCTGTTCCTGGCACGCACAAGTCCCTGCCCAGAGGAACTCCAAAAGCACCACCACGAGTAGTGACTGCTTCTAAACCTCAGACCTCTCACTTACACTGCAGTTCTTTAGGGAGTTACTTGCCTTTGTGTCCCTTCCCTTTGCTGTACGAGCCCAGAAAGCTGTTTGAACCAGACTTGCCTTGCATCCTCAGCA
>NW_009911844.1:44064-47570 GCF_000696875.1 Nestor notabilis
TTCCCCATCTTTATCTGCAGATCAGTCACGCGGGTTCAACAATAATCCTCTTGATTCTTCCCTTGTGTTGCAGGCCTTCTGCCATTGCGACTTCATTGAGACAGATTGGCTGTTGCTGGTGTCAGAGCATGTAATCTATGGTCAAATGTTTGCTATTAAACCTTTCCCTTCTCTCTTCTTGCTGAGGCTGCCAATGTGGAGAGTTTCTGGTGTCCCAGGGGTGATGAGCAGCCAGCACAGCGTTGCTATGCAGGTATAACTTCAAGATTTAGCTCCTTTTGCATCAAGCTTGAGCAACATCAGTGCTGGTGGGTGAAACGCAGCCTTGTACATAGGGGGAATTGAGCTCGGTCAGACACAGCATGGCCTCAGACTGTGCAGAGGCTCTTTGGCTTTCTGGCGTATGCAAACATCTTTCCTGCCCTTCACACAGGGCTCTGGGGATCTGATGTTGGATAAGAAGCCCAAAAAATGAAGCATTTTGGATGATGGATGGGGGATGTTGTGCACACACCCAGAATATGTCATTCCCAATCAAAAGGAAAGCAATTGTTTCCATATGTTGGCACATTTGGGATCTTGGTGCTGAGCCAGTTGTCTGGCTGCGATCAGGCAGCAGCATCTAACAGTGATGGAAGATTATACCTTGGAAGTGGGGTGCTAACTTCAGGCTGTATTCCTTAAAAGGATACAAACTCTGAACACTTATCCAGGATGTAATTTATGGTTCCAGTATGTTTTGACTTTACAGAGATGAAAAAACCAGCCCTTTTGTGCATGCATATATGCATAAAAATTCCTTTCTGCTCAGAGCCCCCCCCTAAGGAATCCAATAAAACAATAGCTGGGGCTGCTTTATGTGCTAACTGAGCTGCATGGGCTGCTGCCTGCTGAGGCTTAAGGATTCCCCTTCTTCTTAGCACAGATCCATAGAGGTATTCTAACAGCTAGGTCTAGATTTGTTAAGCTGCTCAGCTGGAACTCAGGTTCTTTGAACAGCTTTTTAGACCTGCCTTGCACCTACTTACCTACCCCATCTATTTGGGTTTTTTTGATGTTTGGGGGTTTTAAAGTGTCAAACTAGTTGCATATTGCTGCACAAATAGATTAATGCAACTTACAGACTTCAGCGAAGAGATTTCTCCATGCCAAGGCTCCACTAGCTTCTGCACCAAGCACAGGTACATACCCCAGGGAGGTGGTACGTTCAAGGGTATTTTGAACTGGAAGAGGGTATTCTTAACACATGAAGAGGCCACCACTTTAAAACATTCTGCATGTTCCCCAGCTCTCCTCAGTTCCCTGAACCACTGACACTGGAGCAAAGCTGCTTGGTTGTGATCCAGCCAATGAAGGATCACTGCATCCTTCCTGAAGCATCTGCAGCAGCAATACAAGACCTGCAGCGGGTGCTGTGTGTGTTTGACCCCATTTGACAAACACAGATTTCCTTCTGTGTCACAGCCAGGCCAGTCCCTTTGGGTAATCTCAGTATGCAGTTCTAAAAATGCGTTCTTTCACTGCTTGCATCGTGAGCAGCTGTCAAGGTTTTAATTCTGCAGCCAAAAAACCTTTGCAACTGTGAGACACAGTGGGCAGATCATTCAAATGAGTGCAGCAATGCTAATTCCTCTAGCTGAGAGTAACGAACACGTTAACTCACTCTTCCTCACACACATCAAACTGAGGGAAATGACTCAGTGAGCATTTGAAGTCTAGAAGTGTTTGCAGTGATGTTGTCTGGGACGTGTGTTGACCACCCTAGTGATGTTCATCATGTGAGACTTGTGGCTGCGTGGAGTGACATGTCAGGATGCTGAAGACAAGGGGGTATTTTTCTCCCTCAGATGACTTGCAGCGTTGGGGAAGCAAAGCAGAGCCAAATTTGGTTTTCTTCTTTTCAGTCATGGGTTTCTTTTAGTTATTTATTGGATTAAGTTATTAAAGCTCTCTACTGGAATATTTACATGATACATTATGAATAGATTTCTGATGCCTAAAATGCCACCGAGAGAAGTGAACTGATGTCTTTTTATAGAAAATTAATTTGCAAAACTAATGTATGAGGGAGATAATGGATTCAGAAGCTAACAAAGCTTACTCTGAGAGTGATTTAGGGAAAAAATAGCTTTGATGTGTGCAGGTGTTCAGATACTGAGAGAGAATCCTCACTGTGAACCACATACACGCTCAGAATTCCACACTGGCACTATTCGTGTGTGCTTTAGAGCAGTTTGGATCCTACCTGTTCTCTAAGGAATGGCATTTGCCATGCAGCAGGAGCAGGCTCTGGGGAACTGATAGCAACGTTGTGCACACAGTTACTGGCCTGATTGATATGGATTTGTTTCTTACCTCTACTCCAGCATGAAGATTAGGAACTAGAATTTCCATCCGATTCTATTATTCACTTACAAGGTCTTCCTCACTTGCATGCATAGACTCAGTTATTACACGCTGTCATCAGGAATCAGATGGGCAATTTATAGTTCTACCAAACTGAACACTTCCTTCTCTATGCAAGTAAAGGTGTGTTGATTCTAAGCATGTGTCATTCTGCACAGAAGGCTGGAGCTGGCTCCAGGCGCGCTGCGAGCTCGCAGGGCTCTGAGCAGCTACAGATCTGTATGTGTGTAACTTCAGCACTCACTCTGCACTCCCAGACTGTGAGCATCGCTGGTCCCTCCTGCAGCCAATGAAGCCAAGGTGTGAGCTTTGACGTGTCACTGCCCAGGATTGCTCTACAACTATGGATTAGATGATGCTGGACCTAAAGCTGCTGCTGCTGCGCTTCTGCTCTGCCTTCAGAGTCACGGTAGGACTAATGAACCACTCCAGCATGTGAAGTCTTCAGTGTATTTCTCAATACAAGCTGCTCCCTGTTCACTAACCTCATGGAGATGACACTCCATGGTCTGTGTACTCACTCCCTGGCCTGCTTTCCTGGCAGCCAAGCACAGGCTCCCAGCTCTGCTGACCTTGAGCAACTCGTGCTCTTGACCTCTGCTTCCCTATCTCCTCAGTGGCGTATCTGGTTTCCTCTGCTGGTGCTCTAACAAAGGATTTCATAGGTTATCACACTCCAGCTTAGGTCCCTGATCTAGCCTTTGCTGCCATATGGGGCCCATGGGCCACTATTTCTGTAGGATGGTGCATGTTTCCAAAATAAATGGCCTTAAATTAGCAGGTTGAGTTGCTAGGAGCAGCCTGGCTGCAGCAGCAGAGCCTGGTGTAGTCCAATTACTGTTCCTTTATGTGGTTTCTGAGAAAAGGTGCTCTTTGAAGCTAATGATTATTTAGTTACCTAGTTAATAACAGATAAATCTCAATATATTAATGGAATGTCATTACTGACATAGATTTTTCAACAAGAATAGCATCTTTCAGGAGATACAGGTCTTGGTCCAGCAATGGCATAGCAGTCATAGAATCATAGAAGTGTTCTGGTTGGAAGGGACCTTAAAGCTCCTCCAGCTCCAACCCCTGCCCCGGGCAGGGACACCTTC
>NW_009911844.1:47881-49585 GCF_000696875.1 Nestor notabilis
CCCTGATCATCCTCGTGGCCTCCTCTGGACTTGCTCCAGCAGCTCCATGTCCTTTTTATGCTGAGGACACCAGCCCTGCACCCAGTGCTGCAGGTGGGGTATCACAGAGCAGAGTAGAAGGGCAGGATCAGTAAGTCACCATCTGTGCACATGCTGCTGGTTACATCATAGGGATGCCAACTATGAATTTATTCTATTCCAGCTCTGCTCCCACGTTCAGGGTTTAGTGGAGTGTCCCAGTGACTGTAGGTACTGAGCTGTGTCACCACTGTACAAATGGAAGTGCACTGGCCTACATTTCAGCAGTTATTAGTGAGAGAGCCTGACCCATTTATAGAGTCATTAAATCATAGAATCACGGAATCAACCAGGTTGGAAAAGATCATCAAGTCCAACTACTGAAGCACTTCCTGCAGCCCTGCTGCTCAGAAAGCTCTGAGCACTTGTCCACCGGTGGATCTGCTCTTATGCCACCTCTGAAGCCGAGAATTCAGAATTGCTGGTCATTTTGGAGAACTCAGGTTGTGCCTGACTTTTGTTTTCTTCCTTCTGTGCCTGGTTCAGTCTGTGCTTCATTAAATATTAACAGTGAAAACTATTGGTGTTCAGTTAGAGGGCAATTCCGTTGTGTTAATGGATGGAAAATTGCCTGGAAGACTGCTGGGAAAGCTGCAGTGACACCCGGTACTGAATCATTGATGGTGCAGCCTCTAAGCTGTCCTGCAGAGGGGATGGGTAATGTGAAGGGGCAAAACGTCCATGAGAAAAGAAGAAGAAATACTGGAAGGAATGTTCATGCACAGCCAAGTGATCTGGGCCTTTGCTGTCCTGCACTTCTAATATGATTGTCCTGAAATGCTCTTCCAAAGTCTGCCTTCATCCTGACCCCAGTGAAACCACTGCTCTGAGCACCAAGCAGGACTGTGCCTCCACAGCCCCCTGCGTTATCTGCCGGGCAGCTACCTCAGATCATGTAGCACAAGCTTTCCCTAACAATATTATGTCTTTCAGTCCCACGTGCAGCTCCTGGAGCATCCAAAGGTCTTCCAGAGACTCTGCAGGAAGAGACCTTTCGCCATCGGTCCAGCGCCAGGGACGCTGCTAATGAACCCGTCCCAGGAAAGGTGAGACAATGTGTATCCTGTATGATCAACGGCATCCAGGAAGGTGGAGGAGTCTGTTTATCCCAGAGCTTCTGACTCTCTGTTTAATAGGAAGATTTGTTGTCGGACGCTTTGGAATTGGTAGTGGTTTATGTCAATGGTGTGCTCTTCTGTGTTACTTGTGGTGTTCCCGCGTGTTGTGGCGCCCAGGCTTCCCCTAGCTCCGACAAACAATAACCTAACCACAGATCATTCGGGTTTCTGAAGAGGCTCTTCGTGCTCTGACTTCGCTGAACCCAACTGTCCTCACGAGTGGGAAAGCTGGAGTGGGCAGGGTTAGAACAGGGGCTGCTGTGCAAGGGCGAGGACCCTTCGCTCACCCCAGCTCTCGGGGGCTGTGCGCGTGGTTCTGCATCTCTTACACATCAGTAACACGGTGTAAACAGGGCAGTGATCCGCAGGCTCCGACAGACCTCGGGAAGACCCGAAACACAGGCTTTGCTTGTGAGACACGTTTTGGGGGACGCGGGGTGTGTTTGTTGATGCAACCCCCCCCATAAATAAATAAAGCAAGCCCTGTGCGGCGGCGAGGAGCAGACCC
>NW_009911845.1:0-1224 GCF_000696875.1 Nestor notabilis
CCCTAACTATTCTATGATTCTATGATCTTCTCCCTTCTGTTATAACTAGTAAGCTCATTTTTTTTTTCTTTAAATTGGCCTTTCTAGAAATACTGTTATCAGTTAAAATGTGTAACCCAAAAGTTAGATTGTAAAAAGCTGTTGTAATGTGGAGTTAGATAAAAACATACACTAATTTCAAATTATATTTTCTGATTTGTCCCTCTCCTTACCATTGCAATTTTTTTGACTGATTTTAATGTACTGTTTTTCTCTAGAGAGTTAAAGGTCATGAATTCTGTTTTTTTGGAGAGGCTTAAAGACTTCCTACAGCCAGCATCCCTGTCCCTAAGGTTTGATTCTTAAACTTTATGTGCTATAGCACATGAGCAAGAGAACTAAAATATTTGTAAAAACGGAGAAAGGATTAGGATTCTTCAAGATTATCTAGGACTGCATGTTAGGTGCCTTCCAAAAAAGTAACTTGATAACTATTATGCTATGAGAGCTTCTCTACTAGTTTAGATAGAAATTTTGATAACTAACCCTAGACTTCAAAACCTAACTTGAAACCCATGTATACCACGGGCAGTACTTGGTAGGGTTTGGTGCCTAAAACGTAACCCAAACATTTAGGTTTTAAACCACACATCTAAATGCAGCCAGTTAATAAGCTGTTGCCATTACCTTTTTGCATCTAATTCTTCCCTTCTCTTAGGTTTGCATGTCTTGTTTTCAGTTGCAATCCACAGCCTAGAACCATCTCTTTGTAGATTATGGAAAGAATGGAAATTGTTCTGTGTATAAAGGATTCTTGACTGAACTGCCTGGGCAAAAGGTGGAGAAATTTCCTCCTAAGCTTGAAGAGTGATTGAAACCTGAAGGATGCAGGCTACCTTGGGAAGTGGGCACTTTGCCCCTTTTATTTTTGTTGTTGGTTTTGTTTTGGAAGCTGCACTAGCCTTCAGGGTGGAAAAAAAAAAAATGCATCGTTCAGTAGATCCAAGGGTTAGAAGGTGTGTGACAACTTATTAACTTACTGGTTGTCATCTGTCTGGGATGGAGAATACCAGCTATGTCACTATTTTGTATTAAATAGTAACTAAAGTAATATATTTAGTGCTGGGAGCAGGAACTCAAAAGTAGTGCTGGCACCACTACCATCCCTGGAAGACAATTCATCGCTGTTTCTATTGCTTACTCAGGCTGTATTCACCTAAGGCTCACTGTTGCATAAACACTCTT
>NW_009911845.1:1255-3092 GCF_000696875.1 Nestor notabilis
AGAAACAGAATATTCTCCCTTTATCCTCGTTTTTTCACAAAAGTATCTGTGGTCTGGCCACGGACAGCACATCAAACTTTTCAGGGAAAACTTGTTTGTGAATCAAAGCCACCTCTTATCTGGAATAAACAACAGAGTTTGCAGCTCAGTCAAGTATATTCATGCTTTTGGCTATGCTCAAATATGGGATATTTTCAGACATCATTTAACTTTGCTAGTAAAAGAAAGAAAGGTGCGTGACTCCTAATTCCTTAAACATATTAGTTACTGTTTTTACTGTCTTGCACTTCAATATCTATATGCTAATATCTAATTTTCTCTTCTTCTTCTTTTCTCCTGTCCTTGGGAAACTCAGCCCTTAAGAAAATGAAATACATCTGGAAACATTCAAAAGCCAAGATCCAGGCAAAAATGTTGAAGGAGAGGACTAAGGCATTTCAGGGTAATACAGGGATTGGAAAAAAAAATCAGTTCTGAATGCAAACACCTGAATTCCATTTCATGCTCACATTAGGCACCTAAGTCTTGCTTTTTCCTTGTCTTTTAAAGTAAGCTGAGACCTTTTTTAACAGATACTTTTATATATACCCAAGTTTTTACTATTGCAATTCTTTGTAAAATTGAACACGTTTAATAATGGTGCAAAGAAACTTTTAAATAATGAGAATCCCTTTTAGACAAAGCATCAGAATGCCACAACCAAGGCCAAAATATCTTAATATCTATAGTTTCTGATGCATGAAGAAATTTTGCATTCGTACTTTTGCCAAGATGAACCTTTTTACCCTAAAAATTGAGGATTACAGGGAACTATGACTATCTAATCTGGAGGTTTGGAACTATGTGATGTATGACATAAATGTTTCTAGCTTTTATTGGAAAGAAAGAAAAAATTGCTTTCTTGCATGGAGGAAGAAGTGGTTTATTTTAATTTTAGACTGGTATTAAATTTTAAAATGTGGTAGGAAACCAGTCTCCAGTACATTAATACTGGACCTGTTGAGTCCATACATTGTAATGCTCATGATTACGTGTGTACTTGAACTGTTTGGGGACAGTTGTCTTGGTCAGGTGAGATAAGGCTGAAATGCATCCCCATGTAACTAGATGGGTTGTCCTGTAGATCCACTCTGTAAAGTAAAATAGCATAAGGAACAGGAATGAAGATTAGAGAGCTGGGACAGCAAGAGTTATGAAAAGGAGGCTCTGGGCCTTTACTTTCTCTGTTTAACATGTCAGAAACAGCATGTGTCATTTATTCATCAAGATTAGGTTTGTTTAAGAATACCATCTATGACAGTGCTCCTTGTAAAGACAAAAACCATACCTTTTGTTAGTAATCATGAGAAAATCGGTGACCACTGGAAATCAGTGGATCAGTGAAACGTGGGAAATAATTAGTAGCCTATTGAATAAACACAAAACAAAGAAATAAATGGAGCTTCATTTACCCTTTCTGAAAGCTGTAGCTTTCTAATAAAAATATGCATACTGTTCATACTGATTTACACTAAAATGCTGTTCATGTAGCCCACCTGCTGTGTGAGACATTTCCATAAGAAAATGTAGATACCTCAATCCAGGACTGAGTCTGTAGCTTGGCTGCTACAAACTAGCACTTAGTCCCTCACGAAGTGGTGTGGGAAAGTATTAGGTAATTTAGAGCTTTATGAAAAAAGAGCTGTGGCAAGAAGCAGAGGTGTGAGAAATCGCAAGACAGCAGTGGAAGTTGTTGGCCAAAACCAACCAGAAGAGAGGAGACTGATCGAAGAGGAGCTCCCAGAAAGCTTGGAATACAGCACTGCATCCATTTAGGCACTGTACTGCAAGCTCCTGC
>NW_009911845.1:3123-25748 GCF_000696875.1 Nestor notabilis
AAGTGGTGTTGGAACAAGAGACGAATAATGCAGATACTAAAGTAATCAATTCTGTTGTGTATTAGCACTATTAAAATATGATGCAAAGAGTTGGAAATGGAAGACTGTTCAAACCAGTGTGTCAGTGCCAGAACAAGCTTGGGAGTGAAAAGAATAGAAAGCAGCATATGTAAGGAAAGATTAAAAATTGGGGATTTTAATAAGCAGTGGGGTTCTGTATGATCAACCTATAAAGAGGAGCTAAAGCTTCCATCTGCATTTAGATAAGTGAGCCTGAAAAAAAAAAAAGCAAAAACAAAAAACCACAAAACTGGATATGCTGTGACTGAGCCATCTAAAAATGCTACTTAGGAATATGAATTTGACCAAGAAGTAGGAAAACTAGTCTTTTAAAACATGCTCACTAGGTGAAATAGGGCACTAAAGATCAGTGGTGAATAACTGTTTAATCAATAGCATGGAAGGCTGTTAATTCTATTTTTTTTGTTTATTCAAGCGAAATAATTATTTTCAGGCAACAGGGTTGAATTAAAAAAGTCAGTTTTGAACATTCTTTGCAGCAGGGTAGTTTGGGGGAGTTGTTCTGGGTTGTTTTTTTTGTTATTGTTGTTTTTGGTGGTGGTGGTTAGTTTTTTTTGTTTTTTTGTTTCACAGAGAATCCCAAAGGATTCTAAATATAGTGTGGATATGAATCAAAAATGCTTTCCTCTCTGCTCATTGTGTTGACAAGCTGCAAACAATTTAAAGAGAAAAAAGGCAATTTAAATCTAACTGTAAATTGTAAACTAGTCAACCTAGTGAAACCTGGTTCATGAAAGAGAGATGAAAACAAACCTGGAGTTCCTTTAGGAACAGTAATGTGTATCTGTATGGGGATGATCAGAATACTGTTAGGTTGATTAGAAGAAAGTAATTGCAAAAGTATTATAGTAGTACTGGAGTATTACTATATTGTTTACTTTAAAACTTGCAAAGATTACTGCTTTGTAAAAGCCCAAGTGGCTTTCTGCTGTGATACCTTGTCTGAGCATGGTTTGTGTTAGCCTGGATTGAGCAGCCTCACACTCCCTTCCTGGGGTCTGGCAGCATGTGCTGCTCTCCTTTCCTCTACAAATTGTGCTTCTGATTTTCAGACTGCTAGGTTCAACTCCTGTGTCACAAGCGCAGCAAAATAAAGGCTCTATTTGTTCCTTTTTGTATTTGGAAAAGCAAAATGAGGAAAATAGTTTTATTAAAAAGGCAAAACCAAATGACCCTGTCCCAGGCAAAGCAAAGTACTGATAGTGAGGTGGAATCAATAGCAGGATCTGGATAGGAATCTTTTTCCTATTTGGCTGGCCTTCTCACATGAGAGTGCTTTCCATACAGAAACATTGCTGGATTTCTCAATTTTTAACATTCCTAGAGAATCTGCTTTAAAGAAAAGGGTTCTACTCTCTATGCAGGCCTTGAGTGCAGCTTATGCTTTGGGGTGTTCTAGTGCTGTAGATACTGATGGATAAAACCCTACATAGTAAGTGTCCCAACTGCAGGAGAGGATTTACTAGCTTCCTTATCAAGTCTAGGCTCAGTAATGGGCTACACAAAATGGTAATCCCTGTGACTTGTGCAGTAGAAGCTAGTCTAGCCTACTTACAAAAGTAAAGCATTATTTTAGGGCAGTTGCTCCGACTTGCTTGTGCTTGAGCAGTAGTAGGTTAAGACAGCTCTATGATATTTCAACATTAATCTTTTTAAGCTTTTTTTTTTCTTTTTAATCTCTGACCAGAAGAACAGGGGATAACCTATTGTCTGCAGAAATTACCTGGATGTGAACAGTAGTACATAGCCTACTGAAACCTGTTGACCATTCAAACAGTAATAACTAGCAGATATTTCTAACTTGTACTGGGGTTTGGGTGGGGGTAGGGCAGGAAAGAGGGGTTTTCATGCAGTACTTAGACATTCAGCTTTCCAAATTTTAAAAACTGTGTTATGAAGTGGCATATGGGCTGTTGCCAACACTTGTTGGTCTTCAGTGTTGAGGGTTGCCCCTGTTTCCTCCCCCCCCCCCAATTTGTTAGCTAATTCTGTTTTACCTTTGCCGCTGTATTCACTTACATAGTTTCTTTCAACTATGCACTAGCTGAGAAGTGCGATAGTATGAATAATTACTTGTTGCACAAAATATTCAGTGGTGTGCCAGCATTTTTTCTGTACTAGCTGTAGAGCTAACAACAAGGCATATGCTAAGTAAACCCTCTCATTTTCTAAAGATAACAAGGAAGACTTGTACCATATGAAGAGGAGGGGTGAAGAAATGAGATCCTCTGCTCAGTTGGTAGGTGTCCTTAAAGTGAGTACTGCTCCAAGCAGCTACTGCTCAGGCTTACAGTTGGCAAGTCACTGTTGGTGGGATTGTTATCTAGGGCTTATCTGCAGAGTAGCATTATACAGTTGCTCTTTGATCATGTTAGCACCACAGACATAGCTCTTTCGAATGATAAATGGGGTACACAGGAGATAACTATTGGGAATGAAGCAGAACTTGCCTGGAGAAGAACCTAAATGTTCTTTCCAGTGAAATTTTTTGTCGTGTTTTTTCAGTTTACACCATTCCTGATTCTTCTTCTACCAACTCGTTTCTTAACAATGACTTCTCTTTTGAATAACATTGGAAATGACCCACAAGTTATTATAAATCTTTTAAATTAATTATGTCACATTAGCCTGTAATTGTTTTTACAAACAAAATTATTCCTTTTCCTCTTTTCCATTTTAATAGTATGTGGTAAAAAAAAAAGAAACAGGAAACTCAAATTTAACCATGCTGCTATAATTACTATTGACTCAAATTCCTAGAATACTCATCACATAATACAAAAGTATCTGGAAACTTATTTTTATGTTTAATATGGCTTCTGTCATACTTAGAAGATATAATTAGCCATATCTGATAAGAGTATTGTATTTAAATTGAAGTAAGTTTATCCCAGTTCTGAAGTTCTGTTTCCACTTAGTGTAGTCCTACAAAGCTAGAAAAAAATAAATAGGACCAAATTAATGTAAAACGAAAACTACTTAGCTGATAGAAATGAAAATTTCTGTAGTGGGCCAGGTCACCATTGCTTTGAGCCATTGGGCAGAAACTGGTGTTTTCAAAAATGATGTAAATTAGTCTTTCTCCATGTTTAGAAATCAGTATAATGTAGGTCAGGTGCAGATTTCTTCTGCCTGTTTCCTCACCAACCTACAAAGAGAAGGGAAATGGCTTGAAAAAAGGCAGCATTCTGCTGGCCAGAGCATCTCATATGATACTATGCATTCCTCCAGGTGAGGGTGCCTGACAAGTCAAGTCAGTTACTTCTGAATATAAAGGTATCATCTGTGTTTTTTGGGATATGCAGCTTTGGGGAAAGTCCTGCTACAAGTTTCTGAACTAATTTCTAGTTTTGTTTAGGAAAAAATGCATGGCACAGAAAGGCACTTTTGGAATCAAAGCGCTAGCTGAGCACAAAATAATTCTTCACCTTAGCTACAGCCTTTTTGTGTATTAAATTCTTAGTAAAAAGTGGCAAGTAAACATTTGTATTCCAAATTCTAGTTGGCTTACAAATTTAGATCTGGCAAATGGATTTGGAAGTGACAAGGCAACATGCACCTAAAGAAGCCTAGATATTGAATTTAGTAGTAGGCTGTTGCATCTCAGGCTTCACCATATGTGTGGAGAAAGAAGGGAGGAAGAAAAGGAAAGAGATTAGGAGGGAGGAAGGGAGAAGGACCCATGGAGGTACTTACTTAATATTTTGACTTGCATAGGCAAGATGAAGGGAGATCTCCTGCAGGTTTTCCTTCTGCAGAAGCTTCGGCAGCTGGAGCTATTTTACACAGGATTTGATCAACAGTAAATAAAGACAGACTAGAGATGCTGTTAAAGCCATATGGCTTAGTGGGATAGCCATCAATTTTATGATCTGCATAAGCTTTCGGAAGACCAGAAAGAGCAGGATTTTTTGATTGAGAAGCTGGGTAACTACAATGCTTGGAGAGTTCAAATATTTCAGTCATGGGGAAGTATAATCCTTAATTCTTATAGAAATCCAGCCCCCAAAATAATTCTAATTGAATACAGCTATCTGGTCCCCTAACTTGGGAATAGGGTTTCCTTGCTTCCCCCTCTAGAGATGCCTGAGCTAAGTCCTCCTTGTCAGTTTTGTTCAGATTCTCACACAAGTAATTAATGAAGAGTTTAAGTTGCACAGAGCTAAGATATCCACTAGAAACAGAACAGGACCCATGTACTAGTCTCAGGCCACTGCTGCTATGTGGATTTTGCCTGAGAAATACACCTTTTTCCTGGTGGGGATGGAGGGCAGCTGAGCAGGCTGGTGCTGGACACAGGCAGGAACCATCTGACACTACAAAGTAGCCAAGTATAATTTCAGGCCCTGAATGTATCTACTGATACATCTAAATCCTGTTGCATATATAACTTGATTCTGCATCCTGCAGTCACAATAAGTTGCATATCAACATCTACTCAAATGATTTCTCAGATTTGTTTGCTTCACTGTGATTGAAACATCAGCATTCTGCTAGTACAATATGAAAATCATGTCTCATTTTCTACATCAAACGATATAAATCCCCACATCTTTTTTCTAGTCAGAGAAAACTGTTAAATGTATTTCTTACTCCAGCAATATTTTAGGAAACTGCATTCATTCACATGCCCTAGGTCATTTTATTAAGCATCTGAGTATTACTGCTTAGAATCATTAGCAATAGAAATCAGGATAAAGGCATTTACATTGATTACAATAACATGTTTTATTAATGGAAAGCTCCTGTATGCTGCTGAGAAGCTTGAAAGATTTTCAGTATTAAAAAAAAAAAAAAAAAAAAAAAAAGCGCACTGGAACTGCAAAATTAAGTAGAAAATTATTTAAAAGAAAAAGCTAACTGGCCCAGTGTCACAAGCCTCTGAGAAAAGAGCCTTCAGAAATATGTACTGTAGACTTTTTATAATAACTACTAGGCATCAACTAACACTGCATGCGGCATTTCCTTCATCATTTAATTACGGTTATTGATACCCACACACAGAGCTCTGGGCAATGCTACAGAACAAAAACCTGATTTTACTACTTTTTTTGTAATAAAGCCAACTTAACAGATACTATAAATAGTATTTCATACATTGAAACACAGTCAAGTTATGGCCTTTAGCTTATGTATACTTCAAAAATAATGGGACAAACAAGAGAGGATAAACAACTTGAGTTACATAGTCACTCATTTGGGAGAATATTTTATCCAATATAAAGTTAACAGGAGGAGCCCAGATTAGTATCCATAATATCTTAGCTCCCACTTGCATCTTTCTCAGGACTATACACTTGTGTGTGTTTACTGTTGAATGCTCTGGCCCTATCTGCTGTAACTCAAAGGTATGATTTTCATTTTGTTCTTTGCAAGCATGGAAAACAAATTGATGAGCAGACCATCTGTTACTGTGTGGTGCTGCACCTGCTTAGCTGTCTTCTGCTGTACAATATAGAAAATAAAATGTCATCATTGGCACTGCAACTGACACAGTAAAAATGGCAGAAAGAGAATGAAATGAAAGTTTGTACGGAAGCTTTAATTTACATATGAAACAGAAAGTTTTCTTCTGGAAACTGATGGAGTATGCTTCCCTCATCTAGTGACCTCAGATCTTGCTCTAAACCCAAGAGCTGTTCAAGTAACTATTGCTCTGCTGACCTGTGGCTTCTTTCATTGTAGTGCTACAGAGTAAACTGTGATTATTTTGTATTTGAAGTATTGGGTTGTTAAAAACATCATTTATATGGAAGAAAAAATGAAGCAGTGGTATTATTGGAATTCTGCCACACCACAGCATATCATGCAAGATGTACATCTCAGGATAGCTAACTTGAAAGATGCTCTCACCATTGGTAGTTTTTCTCCACCCCAAATATTCTTCTCAGACATTTAAAATAAAAACTAAGTTCAGTCAAAAAGCCACACAATGAATGAGAAAGGGCTACTCCTTGTCAGGCTAAGAATCTCTCATGTTGCATCAGCATGCCCCATGACAATTGAAGACACAAATCACATACATAGAATCTTAGAATAGTTAGGGTTGGAAAGGACCTTAAGATAACCTAGTTCCAACCCCCCTGCCATGAGCAGGGACACCACACACTAAACCATGCTGCCCAAGGCTCTGTCTAACCTGGCCTTGAACACCACCAGGGTTGGAGCTTTCACAACTTCCTTGGGCAACACATTCCCAAGGAAAATAATTCAACTATGGGAAAAGAATGACCTGCCTTAGGGAGAATGTGAGTATTGTAAAACTATCTATAACCTCTCAGAAAGCAGTATTTTTGGCATATGCTAGTTGTCTTAATGTACCTTTTAGCAACCCACCAAAAAATAATGTTAAGATGTGATCTATGAGAACAGCATTTCACCATAGGCATTTATTTTCTACTACTAAGACATATATGGATAATGCTTCTCATTAGAATACACCTACACAGAACTGTTCCACATGCTAGCAGATAGATAGATTTAAAAAAAAAAAAAAAAAAAAAAAAAAGGGCACCTATAATCTGATACACTTTTCACAAGTGTTACTCATTTATATCTCTCCTCTCACCTTCTTAGCAAAATACCTTCCCACTATGTGAACATGTGTCAGGTAGGATTATAAATGTTTCATTATTATTTTCATAGTGAAAGACTGCATTCAGGTACATTTGATTTTAACAAAACCAATGTTCTCTTTTTCCCGTTCTTCTTTCCTTGGCCACTTCCTCTCTCATTTGTTGCTTTTGGCTACACATGCAAATCCTGAACTCTAACTTCACAGCATATAATAGGTGACAGAAGCATCCAAACTGAAATTACAAATGGTATTTGGTGATTAGTGTGCAATTGTTAAGTCTTTGTTGCAAAGCTGGGCTACAACGCCCAAGGAAGTATGTCAGTTTAGGCTCTTCCTTCCCAGTCCTCCTTGCTGACAGAAAAGAAGGCAAGATTTGCTACTAGCAACCTTAGGGGCTTCCTCTTACACTGCAACTACTGGTCAGGCAGGAGTGAGCAGGCAAGTAACAGTGACTGTTAGGTCTGGAAATAGAGACTAAAGTGTGGCACAGAAAGCACATTCAGTGCCAGACACATTCAGGCAGGGAAGATGGAAACACATCAAACGAAGCCTCATACCTCACCCACACAACCAGCTTTTGCTCAGATCCTTATGGTTTTGAGTTAATGGATTCTTACTCAGTCTTTGAATTCACAGTTAATTTTCTGAAAGACTGAATTAGTTCCATTGGAAGTCATACCTTTCTGGGAGGTACAGGCATAGGCTAGGACAGACCAGTTCACTGCTCCTGAGGCACTAAGAATGCACTGGATTAATAGTTACCACATGCACACACAAATCCGTAGATCCATTTTCCATTTCCCTCATCAAAAAAAAAAAAAGAAAAAAAAGAAAAATAAGATATTGAGAAAAAGATCTGGAAAAAAACAACAAAACCATAAAACCTAAAAATATACCAAAAAAGGTTTCATCTCTAACACCATGAACATTAAGCTATTTCCCTGATGTGAAAGATGGAGTATGTCAAGCTGCCTCCACCACATCTTACAGAAGCTCTTAAACACTAGCCCTTGGTATAAGCAGAGGAGGAAGAACAAGCATCCTATTCAGTATACATAAGGCCTATTGCCGTTTGTATTTTGTGAAACCTACAATGGCAAGTTAGAAAATCCATTTAAGATTTTATTCTGGTGCTTCTGAAAGTCTTTCTTTGTCAGCTCTCAGTTGAGGTTCTGCACTTACTTGTGACTTCAGCCAAAATGAACATATAATTTTGCAAAAGTCTATTTTGGTATAATTTCTTCCCTATTAAGAAATCAGTCAAACAGCAGACCACTAAGCAAATCCATTAGGTGTTGATGAGACTCTCACAATAGATTTTTGAATCCTGTTAAATTATAAGTTTGAACCACAGTTAAGTAATTCTGGGAACCTAATTAAATGAGTTACTGAAATACTGATAGAGTATGAGAGTGCTGCAGTCCCTTGCTCCATAGCCATGAAGTGCCTTTGCACCGTGAATGGAAAACAGTTACAGAACCCTTTGATATCATTGCAATAAAACCTCACCACATTCAAAGCCTCATAAATTCTGCTACTTGAAAAGCAGCTAAACATATTCACATCACTTTCAGTAGAGGAGGTGCTGGAAAGGGCTTGATTACAAGAACTTTTGTAGAGGGAGTTACAAAACCAAAGGTAAATCCTTCCCTTCACATCCATTAAATATCAGAGTACAAAACAGTATTATACAATTCCTGTCCATGCAATGGTATAGCATTTCCAGCATAGATGGTGAAAACAAAAAAGTGGTCAGGGGAAAAAAGTAATTAAAAACCACTCTGATGAAAAGCTCTGAATGAAAAGAGAAAAAACAAAAAAAGCAAGAATTGCGATTTTATGTTGAGATTTTATTTCCTTGATTTAATGAAATGAGAAATCAAAATTGTCGCAGAGATTTGATTCTGAACAAAATGCAATATGGTAGGCAAGAAATGATTACGTTTAACATGCTGTTCAATGTAGCAGATAATTTAGTTCTCATTCACTGTATTAGAATCCTTTTTTCATTTAGTTATCTGTGAAATTGCTATGTCTCTTGTACTACCTGAAAGTCTGTTGTTACCTGTGGGTAACAGGAAGCCTACTACAATTCTGTTTTCCACTGTCTTTTTTTATTTAGTGAGAAACTGCAAGGTCTTGTAGGGGGTCTAGAAAACTTGTAAAAATAGAGACAGCTTCCCTAATTACTGAAAAATATTTGAAAAACAACAATCTTTCGAACAAAAAACTTCACAAGCCTAGAAGCATTTGAATTTCCTTACAGATTTTTACTGGTACATCTTTTGATACAGCTGATGCACAAAGCTACTTTAATGGTACCTATAATAGGTTCTAATTATTAATAGTCCTATCATTTATTGGATGCTTCTTTCTAAACATTACTTTTCTAAAGGCTTTGATAGGTAGGTGCTTGACATGAAAAGCAATTCAGAAAATGTCTTTTGCAGCTTTAAGTATCAAATGCTACCAGGGAGATAGATTCACCTTCTGAACCAGCACGCAAAAGAAACAGACATAACACAGAACTACGAGCAGAAGGATCTGCAAGAAGTCATACACAGAAAATATTTTCTCTATACCTTTTTCCTGCTTTTTATTCATTGGTAAGCCAGGATCCCAGACTTTGGGGCTTGGTGCTATACCATTCCCTACACTTGAGGCTTTCATTCATGAAGAAATTCAAGCATCGCAACACACAGCAGCTTTTGCTAATGAACTCTCTCTATAAAGCAAGGTTAATTTATATTCAGAAATCTCTTCCTAACATTACAGACATTATCTATACTTGATGTATTTGTGTATACACACAGGTGCAGAAGACAAAATTAAACCCACCATTTGAGGCTACAGGGCACCAGAAACACAGACAAAATCCAAAGCTCCAGTTCTGACATGGAATTTGATTGATAGCACGCTGACTGCTAACTTGATTTTTGTCTGAGGTAAAATTCATTTTTCAGGCCTGCCCTACTCTTTGGCTTTGCATACCTTAGATGTCCCTGTAGAGCGTGTTTTATACAGTGGGCCTTTATGTAGTTTTGTGTAAGGTTCCAAGGATATGGTTGTACTTTTTTGTCTTTTCTTTTTAAATTTAGTTTGATCAGGTTAATCTTTAAATTTTACTTTGTTCCAAAGAGTCTGTAAGGATGAATGTTTGATTACAATGTTTGAAAGCTCTTACCCATTTCCTTATTTGTGCAGGCGTGAATAAAATGAAAAGTAAGTATTCTTTTAATGAGACATTCCCTGTGATAAGAATATTTTGGAGAGTTGCAAACATTGCTGTAACTGTGGCATAAGTCAAACCATACACCAAACATTTCATAATTTGTAGTTTCCTTCGCTAAGCATAAGGATCATCTTTGAGCATAATACCTTATTCTGTCTGGAGTTCAAAACACTTTTCTAATATGTTAAGCCACTTCCCACAAACTTCACTCTCAGGAAGTTTGAATTGGCTGCTTTTCCAAAGAGGTTTGAAGGATGCCAGTGTTCTCAGCTTTGTAAACTCAAAGTGAACTTGTATTCATGTTTCAGATCAAATAAAGGGCTCGAGTTTTTATTTTATTTTTTAATAACTGTGGTAGCGCTTTGGAATCCACATATGCAGTTCTTATTTTTTTGTTTGTAAGTGCTCATTCTCGGATTTTGCCTAGTTTGTCTGCCAGAGCCATTAACTTTAGACTTTTCACAGCAAAACTAGGCACAGACAGATACTACATTTCTAAATCAGAGGCTGGGGATGAATTCAGAAAGACTCCATAATAAGAAACAAAACAGATATTAATGATCAGCTGAAATAACTAATATAGAGTAGTCTCTCCAAACACCTGAACAGAACCACTCAAATATAAATTCTTATTTTTAGATTATGCTTATTAAAAATATAAGCCTAAAACATTTTGAGTTTAATGGTATACTAAATAGTGGTATAGCAGCACTAGCAGCATCAGTGTACTTTTCCTGGCTCTGAAGTAAAACAAACCAAGCCAACCAACAAACAGAAATAAAACAAATACAAAATTTATCTTGACCCACTCAGTATCCCAAGGATTTCTAGAGCAGTATCAGTTCAAAAGTAAATTCTGAAGTACTACCATTCATAGCTATTAAAAAAACCCCAATTTTTACACGTACCCTACATGAACAGTGAGCTAAAAAGAAACTAATAATAAGAAAACACATTTGATGAGTGACTAACAGTCTTAGGCCCAAATTCTAGCACAGCCCTACAGACCACCTGTCAGGCTGTAGATTTGAGAAAGGGTGGACTCAGGCCCAACCAAAGACAGTCTGTTATCATCTGCAGGTAGCTTTTTCTTGAGTATACCACTGACATTTGCCTCCAAGCTTTAATCTGTGCTCATCACTGTAATATTAGATGCATACTGAACTATTTCCAGGAAGAGAGCCTTTCAGTAGTCATTCAAAAAAGCATGGGAGCCACTGATCAACAAGGGTCAGATCCTGTAGATACATAGGCTTGTCAGCCAACAGGGCCATCATCTACACAAAAATACCATGAAGCAGCCATAGATCTTATTTTTTGCCATAAACTAACTGAAAACAATTCTGGCTGACATCTATAACCACTTACTGGATTATATTCCACCATTTTACTTTTTGCAAGAGGAGGGAGTCCCGAGTTTCACCCTCCTTTGCACCTTCTGAAACAAGCCAGTACTGACAACTGTCAGGTACAGAATCAAGAGAATACAGGATTTCCATTCAATCACTAGATAGAATTCCTAAAAACAGGGTGTGGAAAAATATTCAGAATGAAAGAAAGTACACTGAGCCAGTGCTGCTGACTGCTGATGGTCAGCTGGTGTACACAGCCAATTGCACTGTTGGAGACAGCATAACAAACTCCTCCCAGTGACTGGAAAGGCAAGCAGTTAAGCTGAAAATATTGCTTTTGCCTTCATACCTGACATGCATGAGACACTGCCCTAGCAGAACCAAAGCATGCATCCTTCAGAAACATACTTGGATTTAGCAAATTAATTACAGCATAGAGCAACAACTGTCTATACCTAGGAATCAGACAGAAAGCCTTTCAAAAACTTGAAGTGTCTCCCAGATTACTACATTATTGAAAGAACTGTAGGGGATAATGTTTTACACATTTTCTGTGTTTATTCATTTGAAGGGTTGGATGTTTGGGTGCTTTAAAAAAAACGCTTTAGCAGAAATTAAAAGGAAACCTTAGAATTCTTCAAAGAAACACTGCTACTACTGAACGTAAAACAGCACTATAAACCAGTCACAGGCACATCATTTAAAAGTTGTTTTTCAAGTACTGGAGCTGCGCTACAATAAATATTCTGGACAGTAGATGTCCTAATCGTAATTTGGCAACACACTTTGGCTGAACCAACCTAGTTAAATAAATTGTCAGACAGTTATTAAGTAAAATCTGCCTTATAAGGCAAAGAAAATACTTCCATTTGAGATGTGTAATAAGCAACAAACATATACTATTAGATTTTGCTTTTGAGATAAAATAAACATAGTAAGTGTGACCCCGCTAAAAGTGACACAGTTTTGGTTTTGTGAGCTTTTGCTTGTCTTAATGAAACAGACAGTTAAAATATCCCTTAACTGCATTAATGGGATGGTCCCAGTCAGGAAATTTATCAATAAAATCGATGAATTCATTCACCAGATGAAAACAACAATACAGTTAGGCAGATCAAAGATAACCTCCATCACTGATCAGTGTTTGAAAGGCAAATCCATTATGCTGTGTAAACACAAAGGTCAGATAAGCCTTTATCTATATAAACAATAGGCAAAGTGCTGTAAGCAGCTGAGAACCTATAAATTTGAGACAACATATATAAATGGATTCAAATTGTCTCCATGTTCATCCAGTCAATCAATCCTACCCTCCAAATTCAAGCTTTGTTGGCCAAATAAATATAAACAATGCGTTTATTTACTGTAAGGGAGAAAAAGGTAAAGCAGGAGCAAAGAGTTCAAACTATAAATAGCTTTAGGCTTTAGAAAATATAAACCAGGGAACTGAGCATTTTTGGATAGCAAATACGAGGACTGGTTTTAGAGAAACACATGCAGTAGGTCTTAAAATAACTGACTGCTTTACTTTGTAGTTTTACTTCACTGTTTTTCCAAGCTATTTTGGAAACTTCTGAAATACATCTTCTCTGTAGAGAAAAAATTTCAGTTGCAAGTAAAAACTTATTCCACCACTGCACAGGTCTTTTCAATAACAAGAGACAAGCTGCAGCATATTCAGAGTATCAGCTTACTATTGTCTAAAATTATCCAATATAGCCAAGAGAATTTAAGTGGAACAAAAACATCACGGAAATAAATGAGGGGGAGTAGGGGGAACCAAACAAAAGCGTATCTTAATATAGACCACCAAATTATTAAAAAAAAAAACAAATGAATTGAAATATGTGTCAGAGTTGGTACTAGATTTCAGACAAAGATTTTGGGGCCAGGAAAGTAGTGAGAGCAAGACATATTGTGTGGTTACCCAAACTGACTGCTCGGAACAGATTCATGTCTAAGCCATTATGTCCAGGTACTGACATAACTTCAGTCTAAAGCTCACACCAAACGTGAATTAGCCAACATATGTTAAATGAAATTGTTTCTGCTCTGTACCATGTCACTGTTTGACTACATTGCTCCATGCAAATACCTGTAACCACTGTTAACTAAAGCAAAGCACAGTTTGAAAGAGGAATTACTGTTATTAGATCTGATTGATCACTGGGATCCTTTCTTTCAAAGCCAGTCTAAATGAAACCATGCAAGTGGGCCATGTTATGATGTCTATTTGAATACCTACATATTTTGAATGTTAATTCAGAAGACAACCCATTATAAAAGAAAAGAGGAAAATGTGAGCTACAGGTTTTGGACCGCAAGTATCAGGTTATACTCCATATTTCAGGCTGGTAAACGTTGTCAGCTGAGATGAACAGATTCAAAGGGGACTGGGGATGATGGAAAAGGGAAACACAGTACTATGAGTTGTTCCTTTACTGTCCTTTATGGTCATGTCCTTGCAGCTAAACAGTTCTCTCTTTCAGTAAGTCACATGACAGATGTTAGCTGTTAACCCAATTTAAAGTATTTTTGTTTCTTTTCCAGTACGTTCCAATCAGCAGCATGAACCACAAATAGTGCTCAGCAACTGGCAAGTCACAGATGCCTGAATACCACATTTTTCATCTCCTTTCAATATCCTTGACTCATGCATCCTGTCTGAGCTAATGTTAGTTTCCTGATTGCAGTGTGTCTGCACCCTTGGACTCTCAACAAGGGCTTGAGCCGTCCCAGGAAGCTCACTCATCCTCTCTAGACTTCCACTGTACTTTTAGTGACCATCTCTCAAAGCCACTTTTTTATGCCAAGTCAGATCTGGAAACCTTGGATTTATGATGGTGTAGCAGTCTACTGTTTTTCCTCTAATTAATAATTCTAGGCCATCACATAAAAATAACATTCAATTCTGACTTTATTTGACCTCTAAGAAGAAAATAAGTTAACACCACCATCAGTTAGACTACATTATTACATTCTCCTGCTTGAACAAAATGCCCCCAAAACAGATCTGAAACAGAATAGACACATTCCTTTGTAAGGCACTCGCATCTTTCTTTATTTCTGTGTTACCCTGAAATTCTCCTCTCCAAATTGCTGTCATGTTCTATATACTGTAGCAGTGATTTTACATTGCTTAAGACCATTTATTTTCTACAAGTATAAAGATGAAGTGTAATAAGGCTTAGTCAGAGGTGACTGAGCTAAGCTTTAAAAGTAAAAGGATGTCTGTATAACAGAAGGAAAAATGAAGGAAAAATAACAATACAATCCTCAAACAAACAAAACAAAACCACCAAAAAGGCAAACAGTAGATTTATTTTTAGCTCTGATTCAGGTATATCAGCTAGAAACAGAAAGAAAAGAACAGAGTTGCAAGGTAGAAAATTTTCACGTGCAAGTACCCTAGCTGTGATTAAAGTACAGAGCTCTAGTTCTGTTGCAAACTCATTAATATCATTAACTAGGGATTCAAAACAGCTGTGTTTTTCCTCCTTTTCAGGTACACAGTTAATACAAAACTCAAATTAAGGTCATTCCCTTTATTTTTACATGCCACAGCAACAGGCCAAGTAAAAATACATGACAGAGTTGGAGAAATGCTTTATTAAACTACTAATTTCAAACTTTAGTTGTGTTCACTTCCATGCTCAGTTATTTACCATAGAATCCTTTTTCCTTACTATTGAAATGACTATTTCCTTACTATTAGAAATATTTCCCTCCAGATCTTGTGACAGGGCAATATTCTTATCTCTATTTTGCAGAAGAAAGAACCAAGGTACAAGGTCCATACAGGAAGCCTGTGGCCCAGCCCAAGACTCTAGGTCTCCTGAGATTTGATCCAACACTTTGACTCAAAAGTCAAGCACTTTCTCTTTTGCAGTCTTTTGATCTTTTCTTTCCATCATGAATTGCTAAGCTATAAGGAGTCTTCGTCTAGAGAGCAGGCTTTAAGAACAAATACACACTTAAGATTATTTGCAAAAACTAATCAAACAAGGTTTTTAAGCAGGACTTGAGTCTTACCCAGTTCTAAATAGGTATTCAAAGTGTGCAAGCTTATATGGAACTATAGGCACTTAATGTTGTAAACATGTTCAAAAGTTTTAACAAATATGAACTTGGGGCCAATGAACTGTGCAAACAAAAGAAACATACCACATAGCCATCTTTAGTTTTCAAAAGATCAATGCATGTGCATTTATTTGGGCAAAGAGGCAATGTATATGGCCAGAATTCTACAGGGTTCCAATTAAAATTTATTTACTTAAATAATGGACTATTCATTCAAGCAATAATTACCTCTGTAATTCAGTCGGTGGGGGACAGTGTCTCATCTTAAACCATGACAGCAAGGGAAGAAATAGTACCAATACCAGCGGCTACATACTCTTAACACTACAAGTATAGGAAGCTTACTTAACTTGAGGCAACAGACACAGGTTTGGTTGGTTGTTTTTTTAAAATCAAGAATAATGCTATTATCCCAAAGTGCTGTCCACCCAAAAGAAAGAAACTTGAAAGATGAGGAACCTGGAAAGTAAATAAAGGCAGGAAGTAGCAAAGCAGGAAAAGGATTCAAATATCAAAGATCTTGTTTAGTAAAGTATAAATCACACCTTACTACATCATAAACTTCTGTCCTCCTGTTTGGGAAAGTTATCTTATTTTCCTTCTACATGGGCTATTTCTGCTGATTACCTACCAATGGGCTGTGAAGGCATCAGTCACTCTATCACCAGGCAGAGTAGTCATAGACAAAGTTCTGCTGCAGAGTTTTGGTTGAACAAGACTTTCTCTTCTACACCAAAGATATCCAGTAGCAATGCTACTGTTGAGACATTCAAAACCACCACTAGCCATCTTCTAGTGATGCTGTGATGACTATAACATGTAGCTCTTTCTCAATTCTGTTTTTAAGCGCTGGGCACTCTGCTTAATTTGTGATACAATAAAATCAACTTTCAAATAATACTATTTGTTTGTGATTGATTGCACTCCTTTAAAAAAAAGTAACACAAGATTACTGATGAAGCAGTTCAGTTTATAATAATGCAGTTCAACACTGAAGAAACATTGAGCAAAGCAAGGTATCACAAAATTATTCACCCTAAGAAATCACATAGGGTGTGCAATACACAGCTGATTTCTATTGTGATTTGCACACTGTTTTGAAAAGTTACAGTGAAAAAAAGAAAAAAAAAAAAAAAAGGTGGTTTTCAGTCTGATTTTAAATTGCTCAGAAAAGCCTATACTGGAATCCGTGCTGTGCATCTGAATTATTTAGATGGACTGTAATTGCCCAGTTACTTTGTGAAAAGAAAAGATAGCTCATAGCCCCCTTGATAGCTGAAAGGAAGCTATCAAAGATGTAGGAGAAAGAATTCATTATATTCTTCCTGGTATTTTTAAACTTCCCTATTCTTGAACCAAAGCACAGACTGCTCTTGATTATCTGTTCAGACCATTTATAATGAATGTGTGCAGATTAAGACAGAAAATCTTATTGCCGGCTGTGCAAGCACTGATCACAATAGCAGTTCCTAAGACCCATAATTTTCCGCTTTATTCCCAAAGTTTTGCAAAGCTGTATTTAACAGATATCATAGTTATACACAGCAGAAGTTGATCTTTTCTCCCCTGAAGTGAACACAGCATGGGACTGGGGGTGTGTGTAAGAAGTCTTACCGAAAATAAACTCTTTTTTAATAAAAAATATTTCTTAGCATAACTGAGAAGTAACTATAATGGTAAGTTTTATGTAAAGCTGCTTTAACATAGGTGTGACTATCTATATATTTTACTGTATAGGTTTAACTTGATAGGTATGATACAAATCTGGATATGAAATCAATGGAAACAAAATAACTTGCCTATGATTTGTCAGGGTTTGTGTTTTGTTTCTTTTTGGGGGTGGGGGGATGTTCTTTGAAAACCATTGCTACACAACTTTGACAATCAGTAGCCAAACCTTTGCTGAAATATCTGTACAAAAAATGCCCTTTGCATGTACAAGTGTTTCGAATTCAGTGCTTTGTGATTGTGAACAGCACAATTTAGATCTTGGACATATTAGACATTCAATCATATTACATCTAATCAAAGGTCAATAATTTCTCCTTGGAAACTATTCATAGTCCAATTGTAGAGTTTTCCAAGAACTGAGTTTCAATGCTATTATATGGATATTTCGCTATATAATGTGTTTGAAATATTCAAAGTAGCTAAGAAACTGATTTAAATCTTCTGGTATTGCAAATGCGAAATGACAGAAAGTGACAGAAGTGTTTACTTCAGCTGAGAGCACATCTGAAATTATTCTGAAACAGTCCAAGTATTATAATTATAGTTATTTGTATTACCACTACCATTTATATCTATATTCTATGTAGCGTTTAGAGAACACAACTGTACAAAGATGAAGAATGCCTATATTCCTGGTATTCAAACAGCTTATGGTATCTATTTCTGTGGGTGGTTATGAAATATTTATTGCTACGCACAGCTGATCTGATTGTGGTTAGCAGTCATATTGATAAATTATTATAGGATACTGGTGGCAGCAGCATCTATAAGACTGATAAAAGCTTACTGGTTTATGTATTCACACGATGCTGTATGCAACACTTCTTTAATCAGTAAAAGCCAAAACAGGCCTCAATACAAACTGCTATTTTCAACTTAGTCTCAAGAATGTAAAGAATTTCATTTTTAAGATTTATATGTCTGTCTTGTCCACAGGGAGTAGGAGCCCTAGTAGCCTATTCCTCTGAATTCCAAGATTGCTCTCATATCATCTTATTAAGAAAACTGTCAGTCACAATACTGATCTTACAATTTGTTACAGATTTCTTCTGTATTTTTCTATGGCAAGAAGCTCAGAGACTTTCAATTGATCACCAACTGTATTAAGAATGAAGCAATATCTGTCCAAGAGAAGAAAGTGTATTTAAAAATCAAGTTATATTTTAAAATATTGCAGGGGGAAAAAAAACATGAACTGGTTTGAGACAACGACAGTTACTAGCACATGGTAACGACTAGCCTATGGCTGGGGTAAATGGTAACGATTAGCCTATGGCTGGTATCCATTCTCTATTTATCACCAAGTTCAGAAGGACTCCCTATAAAAACAAACGCTTACATGTGAATGTTGGTACAACCAAACTAACAGTAAACTTCTGGAGGAACAAAATAAAAAGTGTGATCACTATTCCATAACAAATGGGACTTCCTTGGCAAATGGAGTCAGGCAAATCTTAAAAAGAAAAAAAAGGAAATATTTGTTTGCTATTATATCTACATTTCAAGCTAGTCAAGTGAGGACTGTGAATTCAAGTGCCTTAGTCACACTACATTTTACTAAAGCTATATCCTGGTTGATAATGTATGAACACTTTGCAGCAGTACTGAAGAGCCTGAACTGAAGATCTCACAACAGTGTCTGGAATTTTATTTACATCAGCAGAATCTGGATCTTCACTACCTCTCTGCACATTATGCTGCAGGACAAATATCTTCTGATCTGCTGGAAGATTTGGTAATTCTGGTGGTGAACTCAGTTTTTGTTGTTTAAGAAAATTAAACTATTTAGTCAATAATTCATTGCTATTTTGAAGAAATTACATTTTAAATTTGAAGTATGGAAGCTTCACACACACACACACACACACACACACACACACACCCCTTCTGGCTAGTGCTGACACAAGCAATTAGTCATTTCTGGTCTTATTTCCATTCTTATCAAACCTTCCTAGCCTTGAAAGGCTGCTCCTTGTGCTGCGCCTGTGACTTCTGTGAGGAACCCACATTGACAGCTTCTAGGCAAGAACTGTTCGTAAATACAGTGCCTATTCTCATTCTTAAAGTTAATGCACTGGGCTGCATTATGAGAATGCATCTAACAAAGTCTAAACATATCTTCAAGTGAATAATACATTAAAAAAAAGTCTACAACATTTTCTGTGGAGCTAGCTGTATTAAAATCCTAGCATGACATGTCTACATGACTTGCTAAATCTTCCAAATATTATCATGTTGGTGATTTTTAGTTTTGTTTTGGGGTGGGGTTTTTGCAAGCATGCAGTTTTTATTTGCGGGTGAAACTGTAAAGTCATTTACATACAAAACGCAGAATATCAGCAAATAATAGAAACCATGCATTTTGATGAAGCAATATCCATTAGAAAGGAATCTCTCCCTGTCCTCTTAGTTTAGCCTATGTACTATAAATAAACTCAGAGTAACACATTTTGAAGCAATGGAAATTTTATGTACTATCTTCTCTTACAATATTGCCAGTTTCAAATATTTCTTACAGTAGATACAACTATTTCTATGTCATTGTCAGAAACCTTTGTAAGATCGATTATTTTGAGCTCTAAGCATTAATGTGTTCAGCCATTCTCAGACTTCCTTGCTGTTCTGTTTGCTGCACACAACATGCACCTTTAAAGCCTCAAGTCTTCAGACACAATATATTATCAAACCTGGCAAGACTATTGTTGATCCCACATATAAAGAAACCACAGCTTTAGGAAAAAAACAAACAAAAAAACCCAAGACATATGCACACAAAGAAAAGCGACCAAAACAAAATAAAAACCAAAAAAACCCCACAAAACCAAAAAACCAAAACCCCAGCCAAAACCAAAAACCACACAAAACCAACCTAAAATTCTCACTACTAATTTTGTTGGGTCATATGTACTACATGTTTAAAAGTAATTTTATATATAAAATTTACACTGCTAACTTTGCGGTTCATTCCTGTTATTTTATATACTATGTACAATACTGATTCAAACGCTCTTTTTTAACAATCTGAAATCCACACCACAATTTTCAATCAGGAAAAAATATTTTCTAAGTAATACAGACCTTAAAAGATAAAAATTGCAGTTTATAGTGATTCTTTACAAAATAACTTTTCATAAAAATAGCTGAAATTTGAATCACAGAAAGGTCTTTATTTTCATCTAACTTGTAAGTGACAGAGGGAAATGAAATCCAGCCAGTTTCCATAATCTTTTTGGTACTGTTTCAGAGTATGTTGTATTCCTAAACTGTAAGATCAGAATGGCAAGCACAGATTAATTTCCACTAGCGAATGCTGTGACTGAGAAGGAACAACACTGATTGCCCCATGAAAGACTTGCTTGTACTGCTGTCACATTCTGCATCATAGATCCACTCAACACTGGTCAAGTGACTAGTAGCAGTATGGATTTGTCTAAGTATGTTTCTGTGACTGCTCCCTCTCACTGCGGCCAGAGGGATGCTTGTGAATGGTCTAACAAGTGCCAATCTCCTCTGTAAGCTATCTGACTGACTAAAACCCCCAAAACTGAGTTCTGATAGATGCTGTAGCCTGGTCTTTTCAGAAAATAAATACATCTGAGAGAAATTTCCATCTTCTGTGCTAAATAAACACAGTTGATCAGCTTCTGACACTCTCATAGGTAGTAGAAATACATGCAGAAGTAGTCTCTGCCACTAAAAGCATACAGTAGTCCATATATCTAAGACATAAGACAACAGATGAATGCTTATAGATATGTTCCCTGTTGGCTGCCATTCATAGTTATAATGTGGTGCAGAAGCCAATCTCCAAAGCTAGCCAGCTTCTCTTTACTGTATTTTTTCAGTAATGTCAGCCCCATGCTTGAGCTAGGATTCTCTACTGCGGTAGCAACTGTGCAATTGTTAAATAAGTCAGGCAAGGTTAATTACTAGTGTGTTTATGTGGTTAATTAGTAGACTGTTTATGTATAAAGATGCTCTGCAGTGGGAAAGACAACTCAGGAAAATACAGTCTAATTAAATACAGGTGAAACACAAGATTGGTTGTTCAAGCTTTCCATTGCCGTAGAAGTAATTTTCTATCTCATGAGCACAGCTATGGGAGCACTGCTTTTTCTTTCAGCCGAGAAGCTGATTCACTCAGTGTTACTTTATTTAATCAAAAATCAGCATCCCTACAGCACGTATTTTTCCCTTCATAGGTTACGTTGCTAGGTTGGGCAGTAACTGAATAGCTCTCACATGCAGATGTATTACTGACCTATAAAATATGACCACAGTTTGCTGAGCCTTTTGAGGATGCTTTTGTTACAGCTTTTGTTTTAAATCCAGTACTGTGTCTGCCTCCTAGGACCATGAAGTAAGTCTCTTTAAAAAGAGCTACAGATTTATTCTTCCACTTTGAATAAGTGAAAATGTGTTTTGTTGAAACCTCCTGGGAGTAAATGGATTTCCTATAGAATCCTCTTTTGTTTATTGCTTTGATGAAAGCATTTGGCACTTAATAGTTCCCAGGCTACCCCCAGTTTAAAAAAAAGAAGAAATCAAGTGTGCTGAGTGTTAAAATGTTTTCCGGTAACCTCAAAGTAAACTTAATATAAAGACTTGCTTCAGGTGTCAAATTAGTATGGAAGGGTAATATTTACTGTGTGCCTCTTCAACATTTAGACTCAGTATAGTGTCACATTTTGTCCATAAAACAGAGCGAGTGGGTGAACCTATCCACATGGCCACCTGACATCCAACCATTATCCTCTCAGTTTTATCATGTATGTTACCTACTCCTCTGGTTTCTCCACAAAACTACACAAAAATTATTGGGATTACAGGCAGGTGCTAACTCCCCAAAACCAGCCCTGTAACAGAAAACTGCACATTGAAAAATTATTTAAACACAGTGATCTTCCATTAGACTATTAAACTCCTCATGAGAAATTATTTTATCTTCCACTACCAAAGTGGCTCAATAAACAAAATTCCTAACAGAGATCTATTGACACTATAAATACAGAGGGGACACAACAAATTGACACTGCTAAAGGCTTTACACAGGGTTGATTAACAGCAGTAACAGCTTTTGGCAAGCAAACATTGTTTATACAGAAGCAGAGAAATAGTAAACGAATCTATATCAACTTTTAGGCCAATACTAGTTATTCATAATACATTACCAGGAATTAGGAAGCTCTCAAACACATAACACATCACCTACAAATCTCAGAACTACCTATTTCCACTTGGAATAGTCAGGACTTTTCCAACACAAATATTATAGATGTAAAACACATTTTCTCAGAAACTACCAGTCATGAACTATTCCAGACAATCAACCATTTTCCCTTTAAGAAAAGCCCACCCATAACTTGCTCATCTTATCCTGCTCTTTAGCCAACATATTTCTCCCTTTCAGCATTTGCTCCTTCTCATCAGCCTTTAAAGCTCTGTTCTTAGTACCAGATTGTTCATACTTACAAAATTCAAAGCATTTACTTACAGAAACTGCAAGACACATCCAAGTCCATAGACAGTACAATGTACAATGTGCCATCCAGAGGGACCTTGACACACTTGT
>NW_009911846.1:0-229 GCF_000696875.1 Nestor notabilis
GAATGAGAACTTGGAGAAGAGCAGGGGAAGGATGGGTGGGAGCACAGGGTGGGTTTACACAGTGGGCTGTGTCTTATCACCAGACATAGTGGTGATGACAATAGTTTTCATACAGAGAAAACCTGAACTTGGACCAGAGGGGCTGAGAAGAGGCATTTCCTCAAGGAAACGTACGGTGCAGAAGGAAGGGCTGGAGCGTGGGGAAGGAGCCCCTGTCCTGCCGCTCGCG
>NW_009911846.1:330-21439 GCF_000696875.1 Nestor notabilis
GCCGCAGCGCTGCAGCCATGAGGTGTTCGTGGCACCTCCTGGGAGCCCTGCTGATCTCATCTGGACACCGGTGCCATAGAACAGGGCTCTGAGCCTGTGTGGGGCTGCAGGGGCTTTCTGGTGGCTGCTAAATTTATTTTGCTTTCGTTATTTGAGTAACCCTGGGAAATTTTTAAACACCACAAATGTTCTGCGGGTGGGAGAGGCCTCTCTGGCATTCTCTGTGTGCTGCTCTGCGTGCTTGCTGCTGGTGCCGGGGAGCTACAGGCGCCCCAGGACCTGCTCCCATACCTGGGTCACCGCACCCCCGGTGTCAGTGTCGACGCAGACTGGGAAGTGAAGGGACTGGGAGCAGCCCGAGGGGAAGGACTCCCAGACCTCTGCAGGGAGCTCGGTTGAAGTCTTTCTGTGCACATCTCTGTGTTTCTGTAAATGTTAAATGCTGTGAAAACACATCCTTAGTGTGTTATGTGGCTTGAGGTCTTGGAGTGGAGGCTGTGGGTTGAGCAGTCATTTGTATGTGATGCTGTTTCCTTATATTGTTGTAAACATCCTGCAGTCCTTCTCTTTGTAGGTTCTCTTCAGCAGAGTGCACCAGGACAGCCCTCCCCTGCAGTGAGTACTGTTCATCATTCCAGCGTTCTCTTCTGTGCCATACGGGAAGCTTTTTTTTGACTGGTTTGCCGTAACCAGGAACTCCATGCTTATTTAACCATGGGTAGAACAAACCAATGAGTTCCCACAAGCCTTGCTTATACAGAGCCACAGGGACATTCAGACTCTGACTAGTTCGCTGTACAGTTATTGAAGCCACAGCAGTGTCACTTCTCCTAGTTGCAAGCCATTTCTAGTTGCAGGAAACCAATGAAAAAATGGGTTAGTGCTGAACCCAAGTGCCTTCCTGTTGTGTGGATAGACTGTGGCTGCAGTCACTTTCCTGCCTTCTCTGTGCACATGCTGCTGGCAAGGAGCAGAGATTTCACTGACTTGTTTACCATCAGTTAGCAGGGCTGTTGGTTCCTCTCCCTAACCCATGGAGTAGGTACACGCAGGAGAGCTGAAATGACTTGTCTAAATTAGACACTTTACTTTTAGACGTTTAAATGAAAGCAAAATTAATTCCACCTCAACCTTCAACCTACAAGAGATGGCAGAGATGAACTTTTAATGGTTTGCTTGGGGTTTTTTAAGGTGTGCATGTTTTTGGTTTTGTTTTGTTTTTTTTTCCCCTCAGGATATCCAGTCAGAACCAACATGAGGAACAAACTATGGCTCAAGAGTATTTCCTTCTTCCTCTTATTCCAGTACAGTAAGTTTCCAGATATCTCTTCCAGACTATACACCCATGGGATTTATCTTTGTGGCTTATGACACAGGCCCTGCTGAGCTGTGCATGCTGCTAAGCTGTCATGGGACAGCAAGCACAAGATAGGATACCAGGGCAGAGGGTTCCCTGGGATAACAAGTTATGGAAGAGGCTCCATGGGTAGTGGAGGTCACACGCAGGAAGCTGCACAGCTGGGCAGAGCTCAGCCTGAGTGCAAACCACCCAAACCCCACCTTTGCCATAGGAAAGGTTCTGGTGGCCAAGACCAGGATATCCCTGGGGCTTATGGCTGCTGTTGGCAGGCCAGGCAGGGACAGTGGGGTGAACCTCTCCTGGTCTGAGCCCCCTTGCTCAGGACTGCACTGTGCAGACAGTCAGACCCCCCTGCCCCTTGCTGGTTCCTACCCACCGTGCAAGCTCCAGCTGACTCAGAGCTGACTTTCTGAACAGGTCAGCTGGGCAGGAAAAGGCAGCTACAGCAGCGTCTGCGGGAGCAGGCACGAGTTTAGCATTTACAGGCTGCTTCTAGGCAAAGCAGTGGACCTCCTCCAAACCTAAATTAGCAGAAAAGATGAATTCTGAGGTTTATCTTCCTCCCATACAGGACCATTGTGATGTCTGATCTGAATTTTGTGTAACACAAGCCAGGGAATTATCCTGGAATAATTTCAGTTTGGACCAAACTAGATTTTTGTATTAAAAATATTTGATTTTTGTTTCTGATGCTATCAAGGATGGATAATTCATCCTAGATCTAACTGGGTTTGGGACACTTAATCATTTCCTTCACAGTAAAAAACTGTCGTCTTCTTAATTCTGTTAACAGATTCTTGCCCAAAGGTACACTTGCAGCTTACCAGCTACCTAGGCATAATAGTCCATTTGGCTGATGAACATAATAGCATAGAAGAATACTAACTAGCAATCTTACGAGATTATTAATACTTGCTGCACTCTCTAAAGGAAAGCAAGGGGTTATAACCCTGTGTTTGTAGGAGAGTGAAGTTTAGGCTAAGGAAGAACAAGTGTGTTGTTCAGGACTCTGGAACAAACTGTTTGTACCAGAGCCCTTGGAAGAGCCTACTCAGGGCCCACGATGACAAGTTAAACTTAATGAAAATTTTAGAACAAAATTCTGAAGTCAGTGTGAAATTAAAAAGTTAAAATGAAACAAAGTGACAGCCACACAGTTTGAATAATTTACAGTTTCGTAAAGTGCACGTACATCCTTGGGCCAGGCCGTCCCAGGCGTCCCCACATTTCTTGAGTCACCGTCCTGACTCTTTGGGGGCTGGGGGTGTCTGGTACCCAAAGGCGAGTGCTGCCTAGAGCTCATGCAGGGAGAGCAGCGTGTGCTCTGATCCAGCAGGACTAGGAAGAAATGTCTGTGATGAGCGACGTTAGTGGGAAAAGTTGGACTTTGTTTTCCTTTGAACTTACTCTGGCCTAGAATTAGGCTGCACCTTCACTGGATATGCCTGTTGTGCATCGTGATTATAAATGCAGAGACAACTTGTTTTGAAGGGCTGTCATGCGATCTGGAGGGCAGAATGGTGTTTCTGAGCCCTTGTTGCCTGCATTCCACATTAATGGTTGTTCTTTGCTTCCAGCATTCTCTTGAAAATCAGGCATTGTGGTTGTTAAGCATATCATGTAGGCCTGCTTTCATCGTATGCAAACAACCCTTCTGAACACAAAGCTTGTTCAACAGGGGAAGGGAGGAGGCAGGCAAGCAAGCGTCAGAATGACAAAGGGAGGCGAAGCATTAGAGGACTTGGGTGCCTGAGGGCTGTGAAGTGGCACGATTCCCATCGGGCTGGGGGCAGTCCTGACAGCAGCGGGGGACCACGTTACATGGATGTAACAACCTTGACATCTTCCCCTGGATGATGACAATTTTATTCCCATCGCAAAGGGGTAATACTGTAGATGTAAGAGATGAGTTGTCACTCTAGTAGGCATGGTTTGCACCAGCATCTCCTACAGGCCTTTCCTCACTAGCGTAGTAGCAGTGTCTCTTGTAAGTCCAAGATGCTGTCAGGAGAGGACTCACCAATGCAGACATTTCTCACTGTGCTGCCATCTGCTCTGCATGAAACCCAGGGAGATAAGTGTGTTATGCACAGAACAGCAGTGCTGTTGTACAGCACATTCCAGATACTGATACATGAGCAGAGCTCCTGCAGAACAATTAGAAGAGCATAAAAGCTGCTTTGTGAACACTTACAAATTAGCTGATTTTCTTAATGACCAGCATAAAATCTACAATTTCCTCTCCAGTTCTCTTTAGAAGTCGGTTTCAGTTTACGTGGTTAATGCACTGTGCTTGTCACTTTAGTGTCAGAATGATTTATGGAAGTTCTAGTAACTACAAATTTGCAGGGGTTGGTTTTTTTTCAAAATTCCATTAAAAACATATTCCGAGCCCCTGGAGCTGGACGTGAAAAGCAATGATGCTACAGATAGATAGCAAGGTACAGAAAAATAGTAAGCAGAGAGCATGGTAAAGAAGAATTACTAAAATACCGCTTTCTAAAATGTGCAAAATGCCCTGTCCGTGCCATGAATGAAACCAGCAAAGAACAGAACTCGGTTTAGGAAGTGGTATCATTAAAATTGTTTCAATATGCTGCTGTTCCTGATGGGGTAATCATGCCCCGTGCTGCACGAGCCAGGGCTCTTGCAGAAATAGTACGTGGCTCTGCTATAGTGACTGTGTAAGAGGGGACAGAGGTAATTTCGGCAGTTCAGCTCAGTGAGCGTTTCCTGCACGCTGCCGTGCCATCTGCTGCCTCTGCGTTTTGAAGAGATTTTTTTGGACGCTTATCTTGCTGTCAGTGACTCGCTTCCCTCTAGAGGCGGAACACATCTTGCGCTCCAGGACTGGAGACGTCGAGGGGGGGGGGCGCTCACAGAGTGATCTGTTACCTTCAGGTTGAGTGGGAACCCTGAGGGCCCTGTGTATTGATAAAGCGTTCCGCTTGCTTCACCATGGAAGCTGATATTGTGTTTCCTCTTCCCAAACCTACAGCTACGTGTTGTAAAAACCTCACTTGTTTTGTGGACTATGTACAGACGCTGTCCTGTGTCCTGAGGAATGACTTGGGTGCCAGTTCATATAACCTCACTGCGACATGGTACGTCTCAGTAGGATGAGTAAAGTGAAGTTAGCAGGAACTTCTAACATGGCCATAGCACAGTGGTGTCCTTCTGATCCCTTTGTTAGGTAGAAGTCTTGTTCTTGCTGCCATGCTCGTTTTTACTCGGTACTTCACACTCCAGTTATCAACTGACATCTCCCTTGACAAAGGATCCCTGGTTCCTGTTTCCACTGACTGCTCTGCTTGCCGCTGGCTGCTACACTGACTCTGGCTTCCTTGGCATTGTTTTCTTTCCTACCCTGGGAATACCTTGCCTTTTGCTGCTGTTGACAAAGAACTTTCACTCCTGTGTTCTGGCAGGGCCTCCACAGTTTGTCCAAGCCTCATGTGGCTGCTGCTCTGCCCCAGCAAGGAAGTGGGTGCAGTCCTGGGCTGTGCAGCTCTGGTCAGCACCTTTTCTTTCCACAAACACTTTCCTACTGCTCTCACAGATCCTAAGCTGAGCAAAGAGAAGGTGGGGGGATGGACGGACAACAGACAGACACAACAACTGTCAAAGTTCAAAGATACATTTGTATTTGAACATGTTGCCTTTTTTTTTCCTCATCATTTCTACGCCTGGTGCTTTAGTCAAACTACAGCATGTGGTAGATGTGGGCTTGTTTGATTTGTTTGGTGGTTTTTAGGGTTTCCGAGGAAGCTCCAGAAAACACTGTGGCTGCCTGCAGTCTCCTGCAATCGTCCAGGAACACCAGTCACACAGAGTACGTGTGTACTGTGGATATGACTGAACTCCTGGCAGATACCAGGGTCCAGGTGGATGTTACAGAGACAGCTGATCAGCAGCCTGTGATTTCCAAAGACTTTTATATGTCTGAGAACAGTAAGTAGAAAAATGGTGGATTTGATATATACTGTCTGACCTTGTATCTGTCTCCTAGATAGTGTGGGCAAGGAGTGAGCATGGCAGGCGGTGCTGGGGGTTGTGTTTGGTGTGCACTCATCTACGCAGCACTGTGCTCTTGCTGTAAACTACAGCTTAGAGCTGGCTTAGTCCCAGCCTTTTTGTGGGGAAATCTCTTCTCCCCGTGAAGCAAGAGGTAATACATTTCTACCTTAGACCAGTCTCATACGTAGACTACGCAGGTGTTTGTTCTTGGCTACAATCTGAAGGGCAGGAGGAATTTAACTGCAAATGCCACAAATTGCAAATTTTAATTGCAGATGCCACAGATGTCCTCACAGGAGCCCCAGAAGGCTCTTGCAGTGGATACCTGAACCAACACGACATTGTGGGTCGCACAAAGTGTCCCAGACATAATGGATGTGCCAGTTCTTTCTGGGGCAACTCCAAACCATCTCTTCCATGTGACAGGAGGTTTGAGTGCAGCCAGATAGTTGATTTAGAATGCTGGTGTGTTCCGAGTTGTGCAGCAAGCTGTGACGAGAAGGGGTGGTTAGCCAGGAGACAGGCCCCGTGTGGCCATGTGAATAAGGATTCATCTGCTTGGATTCTTCTCAAATTAAACTTTATTTGAGAAGTATCATCTCTTTAAAAAACACCACAACATTTCAGGAAAGCCTCTTGCCTCCACTGACAGATTATCGTCATGCTTTGCCTGTCTCCTAGATGTCCTCATACAAAGGCATCATAGCTCAGTGATAGACCCTGTAGACCTAGTGCTGGAGTTTGTGCATTACTGCTTTTGGACACACGAAAACAGCCTGCAGGGGATACAGGAGCTTGCCTTTTAGGCACTTACAACACAGGGATTTGCACTGGATTTACACAGTGTCCACTATCATCAGCTTTTTCTGACGTCTGTGTTACACTGAGGGGTATTTCTGTAGCTGTGCAAGTGACCATGACTGCACAGAATCCTCCTATGCCATGGCAGAACAAGGTGCTGTACTCTGTATGTTTCCCAGCAGGTATTAGCCCCTTGTGCTGTCTTCTCCTGCTCCTTAGGTGATGTGGAGGTTCAGAGACAGGCAGAAGGCATGTTCAGAGAAATGTGCTGAGGTTCTGTGCAGGGTGGCTCAGCCTGAGAGGCAGCAATGTTGTGGATGTTGTCCTGTGGAGGGGGGACCCACCCTGCCAAGGCACTTCTGCTCCCTGCTCACTCTGCATTGCTGATACCATGCTGGGCCACCTCTTGTCTGCAGTGATGTTGGGAAGGGTAACACCATGCTGTCTTTCAGTCAAACCACAGCCTCCATTCAATCTGACTGCTGTGTTCTCAGAGGGTTACAACATTTCTTGGGAAACCATCTACCAGAACTTTCCTTTCTACTTTTTGAATGAGGAGCTGGAATATCAGCTGCGTTACAAGAGAAGGACCGACACCTGGGAGGTGAGTGAGATGTCAGTTTACCATCAAGTAGGATGTAGTAGCAAAGAGGGGGCCCTCACAACCAGGACAGAAGCACTGGTGGGGAGAAAGAGTTTTTATGGTTTGGAAAAGGTGTCTCTTTGCTTGCCTGGACTGAAAACAGGTGAAACTGAAAAAAGAATTGAGAAGCTGTTTAGGAAGTACTAGGTCCTGTGGGGAAGGCTGATAGTTCATTTACTTCTCATGCTGTCCTGCATGGAAGGATCCCTGAGGGCCCCATGCAGCTGCTGCCCACCCAGAGCACAGCCTTGCAGAAACATGAGAGCAGAGGAAATGACTTTGCAGGGCTCCTCGCTGGGCAGCAATGAGGGTAAGGTAGGAGCAGTCACTCCAGCCCTCAGTGTTTGGTATTTCGTCATTCACAGACTTGGAAGACTAAAGCTGTTCATGAAGATAAAAGGACACTGGTAATTTTGCCATGGGAACTCCAGGCAAACACTGAGTACGAGTTCCAAGTGAGAGCCAGACCCCGAGAAGGCACTAGTTACCATGGATTTTGGAGTGAATGGAGTCATCCGCTGACATTGACAACTGGCCCTGCCGGTACACACAACCTGCTCTCCTTGCCCTTCCAACCTAATGGCAGAGAATACTTCCAAAGCTCTAATCAAATCTAATTAATTAGAACAAATAGTCTAGTAAAGACAGGCATGTTTGGCTTGCTTACTGAGTACATGAACCCCAGGCCTGGGCTGATATGTACTGTCTATACTGACCTTCTCACTGTCCTGCAAAGCCTAGTGTCCCTAAGAGAAAGTCTGGGGCAGAAGCTGAGGGTGTGTCCTCACCGTCTCTTGCTTTTTGACCAGGCTAAAAATGCAAGGTGAGCCTGAATGGTCCTGTCTCTTTCTCCAGCAGTGACACAGACAACAGGCATGGGATGGCTGCTGCTGTTGGGTGGTGTCGTGGCAATCACTGCCTCAATCACAACCTTTCTGGCCAAACAGCAGAGGTAAGAATGCTTCAGGAAGCTGAAGTAAATACTACAGTTCTGTCTTGCTAAAGGTGGGTTATTCACATGCAGCCTTCTTTGCATCTTGTGTATCCATGCACAGACAGCAAAGTGTGGTCTCCAGCTGACGTACTGCCAAGAGCACCTTGCTTTCCTTAGGGCTTTGCTGCCATTCAGCTGGCTGGGACAAGACAATGGCACATGGGGATGAGCAGGGGCTACCCAGCCTCCTGGGCTGTTCTCCTGGTCTTGTCTGTGCTCTGCATTTGCCAGAAGGGAGCAGCAGCCATGGCTGGCGTGTCCCCTTGCAGAGCTGACACAGGCTGCTCAGTGCTGGCTGGGGGCTCGCTACTTTTTGGAGAGTCAGGTGCCATTGCAGAGGGATGGGGTGCCTGCAGCACAGCAGGAACAGTGCTGGGCTGCTGCACAACAGGGCTGGCACAGCCCCTGTCCACAGAAGCAGTGCACAGGGCAGAGTTCTGGCCTGGAGGTGCAGACCAGGGGCAGCCTGAGGAGAAAATTAATTTCCAGCAGCTTGTGCTTTTCCAGGGAGGAAAGAAAAACCTCTTTCCTTAGCGTGAATATTGTGTACAAGTCTTGAGGGCTGAGGCCCCACCTCCTGTGAGGCCCACAAGAAAGGCCATTAGATGGCTCTGATAGCACAAGACATCCTTGGATCCTCAGCAGCCTGCTAACTTGGGAGGCCAGTGAGCCTGGGGAGGTGATTGCAGCTGCCTGAACTGGACCTGGAAATGCCTTGCTTTGCACCTGTAATGTGTGCTTAACCCCAAAGCCTTTCTCTTTTCTCTTCCAGCTTGTGGAAGAAGATGGCTTGCATCCCAGACCCTGCTCCCTTTTTCAAACCTCTTTACTTGGTGCATAATGGAGATTTCAAGGTATAAATGGGCTACACAAGCAAATGGAGCACATGACAAAATTAAACTAAAAATCCCATCGTGCTATCCTGGACAAGGGATTCTTATTAGGGCAGTGAGAGGTGGAATCTATCTCAAGGGAATACCAAACAGCTCCAGATACAAGGACCAGAGCTCCAGTGTCTACTCTGTGCCATGAAGGCCTTTATGACACATCTGTGCTGCTTATTCCCTGTAGGTTTCAGTGGGTGAGCTGAGCTCATATGTGATCTGAGAAGCCTGGAAACCTGAAAGGAGTGGACAAAGGGATACCAGGACAGTAACTGGGATTTTTCCAAAGCTCCAGTCCCATGCTGCATCAAGGCCATGGAGCAGACTTCATTGTAGAGCCATCTCTTACTCCAGCCTCTGCAGTGACATGAGCTCAACATTAAGACTTGTAGTTCTCTCTGAAGAGTCACTCGTACAGACAGTAGCTCTGCATATCGTCCTGGGAAGGTGTCTAGAGCTTTGAGGGCAAATAACTGCCGTGTGATAGTGCAGTGCAGCTGCCTCCCCGTGAAGGCAGTGTCTTTGAGTACCCTTGCCTGGCCTTTCCAAATTCTCTTCCTATTTAACATCAACCAAACTTGCTAATGTGGCAAAGTGGTTTGCAAAGACTACAGAGTTTGCTGGAATTCTTAGGCTACAAAACTAGAAACACTGAGCATCCATAAATAATGGTTATATTAAGCTGAACAGCAGCTCACAATGCCATTATCAAACTGTAAACTCCTGGCATGTCAGTGCAGACTTCACTGCCTCTTTCTGAACAAGTTCCTGTTGTTAAAGCAGCACTGATCTGAGACACTTCAGTGTCTGCTTTTTGTTTCTGCTTTTTATTAGACCCTCTGGGAAAGGGACACCAGCTGAGCCCTAATGATCTTCATGTACTTTCCCACTGCCGTATGGCTGATGTTTGCAGTTAGGTTTAGCAAGTAATCTTGGAGGGTTGCCATTCAAGCTGAAGCTGGCACTGACTGTCTCACTTCCTTCCTGCCTTCCTCTTTCAGCCTTATTATGGTTTCCCATATCTGCACCAGAGGGGTACTTGCATCCTTTTGTGAGGCAAGTGGCAATGGTTGCTCTTAGGGAAAGGATCCAAGACCAGGAGGGCTCGGGGAATTCCTGAGTGTCACAGGCTGGCTGGTGCTCACAGTGGAAGTGGAAGCACCCTGCGTGCCAGGAGCCATGCTCCTCTCGGGTTGAAGCCATATGGGGTTCTCTGTTCTGTGGGATTACATTTGTGCTAGTTGCTAGTTGTGCTGTTCAGAAGGGAATGAGCCTCAGCTGCTAAAGCTGAGTTACTTCTTAAAGGTGCAGATGAAAGCAGCAGCTGCCCCCACAGCCACAGCACAAGGTGCACAGGCAGGGGCTGTCAGAGGATGTGGTGGCATCACCAATATGTGAACAGACTCATCCCTTTCAGCTGGCAAGAAACCAGGTGATGCAGGGCTTGTTCAGCTGCATCCTACCTGTCCCAGAGCAAGTGGTTAGGTTATGTCTGTGCATGAGGATCAGCAAATTACAGTAGTAATGCTCTGCAGACAACAGTCCTGGACTGGGTCGGAGGCAGTGAAAATGTTATAGGAAAAGTTAAGACCTAAAAAGAGAAGGGAAAGCAGAGAAACATTGTTCACTCTTGTGTGTACACAAGATGATATTGGGCAGGAATTTTGCAAAGGGATTTCCTGCTCTTTCTTCAAATAGCCTTTTGCACCTCAGGTGCCTTCCTGTCCATTACAGTTTTAATAATAAGGTCTTCATAGCTTAGGTTAAAAATAAATTAAACTAGACTTGGTGCTTCCTGCTGTGATGAAGACTTTTCCATGCTCTGTCTCAGAGGGTAATAGGCTGCGTGAAGATGTTCTCTTCCCAAATTCTTTGCTCGTGTCTAGTTACGCTGAGTGCAGTTTGTGCAGGAGGCTGAGAGGATTAAGGCAGTCTGACAGCTGGGGCAACACACAGCTCTCATGCAGCACTCTGTCAGAAGCCTTCCCAGTGTTCATGAAGCCCAGTGCTGTTACCAATGTTAAACACCGCAGAAGGTGGTGCACTTAGGAGGCCTTGACACAGCTCAGCCATTAGGCAAGTCTCAGGGAGCAGAACCAAGTCTTGAGTCTGTGCTGAGCCCAGCCTCTGGACTGCAGAATCCTCTAGTGGGACTTACTGGCATTTATTAGTGGCATGTGCCTAAAGCTTGTTGTGATCCAAGTGTCTGATTCAATGACTTCTTTAAAAAGAACAGACACTTTTACTTTATTCTTAGATTAGAGAAACCCAGAGGTGCCTTTACTCGCAAATGTGACTAAATGCAAGGGGCTTGTGACCTAGAGGTAGTACAGGGCAGCAGGTAATACTAATGGTGATACAGAAGGGCAAGATTCAGTGTGTGGCACTCCCTAATCATCTCAGTAAGTGTAATCTGCAGAGGCAGTGGTTACAGCTCTTTGAGGACTCCATCCCCTGCCTATCCCTGCTTCCTTCTTGTCACTGTGGGAGAAAAGGCTGGTCTGGGGCATGGTTGCAGACAGAAGATGGGGAGCAGCCTTACCTTGACCCCCTTCCCAGGGAACTTGGGTGAGGGAAGTGCCAAAGCAGGGCTGTGTGTGCTGGGTGCCAGTGCAGTACACCTGGTGGGAAGCTGACCGTCCTTCCTGAGAGAAGCAGTGTCCAGGACAAGAGGGCAGAGGAGGTGTGGTGGCTCGGGACCTCTGGCTGGTGCACGGAGGAATGCCTCTCTGCGGCATGGAGAAAACTGCGAAGCCACACAAACCTCTCAGAGCTAATTATTTTCAATCAGTTGAGTCAGCTCACCTGCAGCTGCCTGTGTGAGGTGACAGCAGCAGCTCATACCCTGCTCGTTTTGAGGGGTCAGGGATTTTTAGAATTTGACTTTGCCTCTAAAGCTGTAAGAACTTTGGTAACTTCTGTAGAACCTCAAACCTGATGACACTAACCTCTCTTTCATCCCTGTATGTCCTTTTGTGCAGAAGTGGGTTGGTGCACCCCATTCAAAAATCACTTTTGATTTCTTTGAATGGGGGATAGTCCTTCCAGAAGTCCTAGAAGTTTACACCATGCGGAATTCCAACAGCACCTCACGGGAGGAGCTGCACGAGATGAGAAAAGATCTGCCTTGCAAGCCCTGTGCGTCGTGCCTGACTGCCCCGGGTCAGGATGGCCAGTCCCTGCTGTCTAGTGGCACTCAGGACCAGTCATATGGGCATTTGTCCATTGACACTGTGACTGTGGCTGATGAATTCACGCCTTGTAATTGCCAATGCAACTGCAACCGTGTGTACAGGGGACATGAGCATAGGAGCGAGGGAGACAGCAATGCTGGAGAAACCGGTTACCCCAAGGTTAATGTTGATGATGAAGACAGGAAGATACCCAGTGACTTGCGTCTGGTTGACCTGAGCATGCAAGACAAAATACTTGCTTCAGGCTCTGTGTCTACAGACCACCTGCAGAGTACAAATGTCCCAGCCCACCAGCAAGTAGAAAGGACTGTGGAAGGAAGGATGGGGAGCATCCTAGAAGCCCTTTGCTTGCAGCCTAATCAGTGGGATTTGGAAAATCCAGGATCTCTCCCTTCTCCTGACGGTGAAAGTGTTTCCTACAGTGAAGGCTCCTGTGACTTCTTCCCTCACATTGCAAGGCCTGGTGACAGTTACCCTGTGATCTGCGTAGATTTGGACACTATTGACAGTGGCTTTGTGGACTCGGACTGTGGGAGTCCAGTTGACTGTGAATTTGAGCAAAACAACCAGACTGACTGTGGTTCCACCCCTCTTGAGCAGGAGGGGGAGGACTTTCCAAGGAGCTACGTCAAGCAGTGGGTCTCCTGTCGCTCTGACAGCCCTGTCAATGGGACACAGACAAACTAAGGACTTGATGTTGCCTTGCAGAGTGTTTGGCCTTTTCCGTGCTGTGCCAGGAGCAAAGTCTTAGAAAAATTCGGAAGAGAAGCAAAGTTTGATTCATGTAAGCTGGGTTGCATGCTGCTGAAAACTGCCCAGTCCACAGAAATACACCTGCCTCTCTCTACTGCCCCTTATTCTGTCCATGTCTCAAACTTTACATTATTGGTTTTTATTATTTTTATTCCCCCACGCTCAGCCCCCTTTATAATGGCAGAAAAAGCAACTGTACCTTGAAAATTACCTCTTGGCTTACGTGGATGTGCAATTGTTTTTGGCACTGATCTTGTAAGGGGTACAACAAAACTTTAAATTACTTTCCCTGGTGTTATCACATGACTTGAGAGTTTGGATGTAGATGGAATCTTAGAAGCATAACCCATGCCAAGCATGTTTGTGACATTAAAGTTCCCCTACCCTTTCCCAACAACACAGGTGGTATTACTTTTCCTACTAATATCTTTAGCTCTTTACACCCAGCTCTAATCACTAGTTAATTATGGAGGGTCCCAGCCCTGACCATGGGGCATGATCAAACCCAGTTCTCATATAATCATCACAGAACTGTGTGGCCGAGAGAGCAAACACAACTCAGGCTCCAGAAAGACTTTGCCTTTCCAGGTAGAGTCTGCAAATGAAAAGTCTTCAAGACATGTGATTCCAGACAAACTCTTGCTACTGTGCTCTTCTGCCGCAGCAGCATCTCTCCCAGCATTTCCCAAGCACATTAACTGAAACATTGAGCAGCTTTTAGAACTGTGCAGAACTTGCAGAAGCGTTGCCCTACCTGGATGTGCCTGCAGCTCCATCTTCTGCCTTGGACCTGGTCTGCTGCAGTCAACAGGTCAGTAGCCCAGATTTTGAGCAGTCTCTGCTAGTGAATAAAGCCAACCATGAAACTGCTATTTGCACTGTAACTGTAAATATATTTCTGCCTGACATCTCTGTATCTCTGTTTTGTCTAAGACAGTTGTCTTTAAAAGTTACTGTAATACTGATACTGAATGAATCTTCTATAGGCATAGTGCTCCTGACCCATGGGCTGCTTGAGTCCAGAAGATCTCATACTGAGAGAAGCTTTGTGGTGAATGGTGTATGTCTCCAGTGTTGTTGCTGTGATACCAATAAACTCTTCCCTCTCCCCCATCTCTCACCCAAGACTTTAGCCAACCCCAGAGCTCCCTAAACAAGAGGGAGCACTGTAATGAAGAGAAGCTGTTCCTTTCACAGGTGAGTGCTGGGAGAGTTTTTCTATGCATCCACATCCCTGGTTTGATTAGTCAACATATTAGAGACCATGGCAGTTGTGATTTTGAACCTGCTGGGCTTAGCTTTGCCCATGTTGTTGTTACTCCCCCAGTATACCTCTAGCTTAGGGGCTTCCTGGGCACTGCTCCAAGATGGTGGGGTTTTTTTGGTTCCTTCTCTCCTTATTTTTCATTTTTCTTGTGGGAAGATACTCTCTTAGCATGGGTACGAGTCCTTCCTGCTGTGCAGCAAGTACCTTGCATGCGCTTCATGAGGCAGCGGAGGATTGAGCTGACTGCACTTCCTTACTGATGAGCTGACCCTGCCCTGGCCTACGCGGTCTGCTCACACTGCACTTACGTCTACGCAAATGTGTACTCAGCAGAAGCACCTCTGGTGGTCTGTAGCACAGGCTTCTGCTGCTTCATCTTGCAGCTATTTGCATTTCAGAAACTACATTGTGGTATCTGACCCCAGGCTGCTTAGGGGAAGAGGAGGAACTTGCCTATCTTTCCTTGGGCCCCTTAGTTCTGTGCGCTCCTTGTTTCTGTATCACCAGCCCCAGAACTGCTGAAGGAGCTGTTTCTGTTATTGCAACGCTATCTAGCTGCATATATGGTAGGTTATGGTGGTTTGGAGCTATGTTGGGCTAGAAGTTGCCTCTAATCACCCTAGAAGGCAGACTTCATGAGCAGAGAAGAACTTGCTTTGATACATGGTGTAAGTAGGGCAGAGTGTTCCCTTTGAAGCAAGCTGTAACAATTCAGCTTTTGACCAATGAGTTGTTGACATTGTGGATGCGGAAGGGTTGCTGGTGGGGCTTTTTTCCCATGGCTTTTAGCAGCAGACCACAAATGTCCCTGACCAAGCAGTATCTAATTTGGAAAGACTGTTTCTCCAGGCATGCTAGGGCCGTTGGTGGCAGTCCAAGCCCCTGTCTGTGGCTTCTGGGGAGGCCTCCCCTGCTCTCAAACAAGCTGTCTCTAAAAGGTCTCGCTCCACTCTTCTGTGTCCTCAAAAACACACGGTGGCAGATTCCTCAGCAGCAGCGTGGAGCACAGGGAGTAAAAGCAGTTGCTGTTTCGCTGCTTGGCCCAGCAGGCGTGCTTAAACCAACAGCTGCAACCTGCAGCCTAAGCTCTCTGCTGCAGGGCAGTCTGCTCAGCCGCTCCTGCCGCGCTCAGCTCACCGGGCCATCTAACCTAAGCCTACCTTGCAGAGGTGAGGCTGATCATGCACTGAGCAGTGGGGTGAGGTAGGAAGAAGATGCCAGGAGCACCGCCCATGTAGACAAAGCCTTTAGGTGGCTGTGCTCTGCTCGCTTTGCCCAGTATTCGCAACAACTGGGGACGGGAGTTCAGTTAATGGCCTGGGCTGGCTGGCATTTGGGGCATGGGGGAAGTATGAAAAAAGGCAACTTGCAGAGAGCTGTGATGTTCATGTAGCATACACTGCGCTGTAGTTTGGAACAGTAACGTGAAAGGAAACTGAGGAGAAAGCTTTGTTTTACCATTTGAACTGAACTGCTGCTGAGCTCTTGTAAAGATCTTTTTCTGTCTGCCCTGTAGGCAGAATATTATAAAAGGTGTGGGTCTTACACGGCCATTGCGTCTTTATGGTGACCTGCAGCAGTAGGCAGGAAGGATACAGTTTGTCTCTACAGGAGACAAGATGTTTTCTGCTGCAGCAGGGTGAACTGCAAGCAGTTATTTGCTTACATGATGCTCTGAAGGCTGCTTGTGTTTTAGGGGCGTTCGGTTTCTGCCCTAGTTCAGGACTGTTGTAACAATAAAAAGTGTAATATACATTATCTAAATGTAACCATGGGGCCTCATGGGAGTTGGCAGGAGTCTTACTGGATGGGGAATGCTGAAAAGCGGGTACTGGGAGAAGCACCGTAACTCAACCTGTAGCACCAATTTGGAAGCGTCTGTCCCCCTTTCTGCACAGCCCCTGCCTTCCTTTCTTGGCCGTTAATACTGACAGGCTGTTACTCAGTCTGTGCTTTGCCTGCTTCTCCTTTCCCCTTCTCTGGCACAGGTACCTGATGGACTTGATGGATCCTGACTGCAACACAACCACTGCAGCATTGCAGCTGGGTAAGGAAAGATCTGTTCCTTATACACTCTAGGATTTAGAAGCACTGAAATGCTTGTTTGCCTTTGGCCCTTTGAGCAGCAATAGGCAGTGGAAGAAATACAGGACAGGCCAGCTCATGGATGCCTCAGGCATATGAGCGCAGTTGTACAGAGGCCTTGGATGGGAGTGGTCTTGCCTCACATCCAGACAGGGCTAGGAAATGGTTTTGGGTGCTTAAAGAGCTCTTCTGTTGGCCTTTTTTTTTATATAAATATTGCAAGCAGGTACTTTTATATTCAGCAAATTACTTGGCCTTTTAAATGTTAACCCTTTAACAGAAATTCCTCAGTTTCTCCATCACTAATGAGTAACTGCAGATGCAGCTACTTAACTCAATCTGATAATCTGAGCAGGTTTTCATTGGTTCTTGAGATTATCTTTAAAATCAAGCACAGTAACTTCTGCTTTATTATGCTACTGCTGCTACTGCCTGATCATCAAACCGCACAGCCAAAGCTATCAAGGGACAGAAGCAGTGTGAAAAGTGAAGTTTCCTTTGAGCTGGTAAGACAGTTTAACGTATTTCTGTGCTATGCATGCCACTAAATAATGATAGGATACATCTACTGAGCTAAGATATTGCGAAATGATTTCTTTACCTAAATCTAGAATTCTATACTGTTTCTTGTACTGGGAACCTAGGACAATAAAGTTACCGGGAGGGTCCCTGCACTTTTGTTCTGCTAGTTTGCTGAGCACAAATCCAACTATTGCATTAACTCTGATATGGTTTGTGTCAGAAAGAAACATCATGTTGAATAAATGGTTTTCAGGTACTTCGCTCTGACTGAAATAGATGAATGTAAAGGAATCCAGCCAAATAGCCCTCAGCATTTAGCCTTTGCAGACAAAAATACGCTTTTTAAATGTATGTATGTATATGTGTGTGTATGAATATTGCTTTATTGCAGTAGTTATAATTTGAGCAGCCTCTGGGATCCAAGTCAGCCCAATCTAAAAGCACATAGCTGTTTGTGAGCATCAAATTGTGGGAAAACGACTCGCCAAAGATGAAGGGAGAAAAAGATTGGTGTTACAGGTTTCTCTCTTATCATCTGTGCAAACAAGGAAATCCTACTACTTTTCCTTATTCTCCAGCAGTTCACACGCTCATCATGTGAGTCTGTTCTGTGCCCTTGGTGTGGTTCTGTCAGACGTGTGCTTAGAGGCCAAGGTATTCAGGAGGCAGAGAATCTGTCGTTGTATTCTTCTTAAAGGGCCTACGAAGTATTTCCCTGTAGGCAGGGATGAGCGATGAACAATCACACTTGGCAACACAATGGATCGCTCTGGAGAATGTGCACTTTGGGCTAACCTTAATGGGTGGAGGGATGTGCCTGTTGGTAGACACACCATTGCCAGTCACTGTTTTACTTCATAGAGGCGAGTCAGACCATACAAGAAAATACATACATACAAGAAAAATTACACTGACAAAACGATCTACTCTATATAAAAGTTGATGGCAGAGGTGAGAGAGAACCTAGGAGTCCTGGCTGTCTGCTGTGTGCTGGCATATCACTACATGTATCCAAGGGTACTTGAGCATGTCGAAGAATCTTCTGCACGCATCTCTACATGAAATCCTTGCCCTTGTGTGACACTTCAATTTCATGTTTCATCAGGCCTTTGCAAAGCTGATCTTGTCTTACTTGTACTCATGCAACGGTTGGAGATGCAAAGGTCCATCACTTTGAACTCATTATGTTCTCTACATAATTCTTCACATCAAATGTAAGCTTCTTGTCCCCACTTTCAAAGTCATTGACAGCTTCTCCTTGTCCTCTTGTCATCTGCTACTTCCATATCAAGAGCTGAACTCTTTCTATGATCATCAAATCAACTCCTCCTTCCTCCGTGCTACTGGTTACACACTGAAAGTGCTGCCTACAATTCTTTTGGGCTACCTCAACCTCATTCTTAAGTCTCTCCTTAGCAACTCAGCAAAGCAGAGCTTTAAACCCCAGACGATATCTAGGCTACCCCCATGCTGAGACTGCCATCATCTTCTTGTGTTACTTCCCCTCCCAGTGGTATCTGTCAAAGAATTTATTTTACCCTGTAAGTTCTTAAAGGCAAAGTTCATATTTTTATTGTTTTCTACTGGCCCACTAACATTGGGGTTAGCCAGAACTTTGATTATGGATGCCTGGTAACACCACCAAACACAGCAATAACATTTGATCCCCTGTCCTGTTGATAAGCAGTTGAGAGCATTTGGAAAATCTGTGTTGTACAAATTTTGGTTAAAATTACTTGAAATCACTTTTGGGAAATGGGGGCAGCTGATGGAACCATCAGAGGGGAGGGGAAAGGCGTGGATGCAAGGCCTCATGTCCTGGAGCAGGCAACAGGCAAAACAACTCTGCCCTGGAAACATGCAGAAAGGATGGAAACACCATTGCAACCAGCTTGAGACCACCTGGGAAATCGGGGTCACCAGTCAGCTTCTGGTGCTCAGCCAATCCTGCGCTGGTGGCAGCATGTATCATTCCAGGGCTCTCTTCCAGGGCTCTGCAGAGTGAAGGTAGTTCATCTCCCTTCCTCTCCCACATCTACAGTTTTCACAGGGCTTTTCTGCCTTCCCCCACAACTCAGCAGTGTTGAAGAAACTGGGCATTAGAACAAAAAACGGCATCAAGCATCCTGGCTAGGAGACAATTTGTCTTCCAGTCCCCAGCTGCTGCAGTCCTGCCCTTGCTGCAGCATCTGAGCTGAGGATTTTATTTGTTTAGTTAAGATCTCTAGCCAAGATTTATAGACAACAGGTCTTGGACCATATGTGAAAGCAAAAGGTTCCAGCAATAAAGATACTTCCGCTTTATACAAATTCTGCTCTTTGTTTCTGTTTAGCTGTATCGACCTTCAGTATCCAACTATTGGATTCTTTCCGTTTCTAGGAGATTGAAAGGGAAATAAACCCAAACCCACCCAAACAAGAACACCATCAAAAAAACCAACCCCAAAACTTTTCTCCTACCTGAAATCTTCTTCCCATGTGAACTGCTTGTGGCTGGTGTGAAGTTACTACTCAGCCTTTCCTTTGGTTAAGTTAAAGACATTTTAGCTCTTCATTTCTGAGGAAAGTTACCCAGGACTCAGTCATTCTTACAGCCTTGTTCAGAACTGTTTTCATCTTTTCAGCAACTTTTTGCCAGAAGCGTGGATCCCAACAGCAGAGATGAACTAACAATGGTGTTAGGAACGCTGCGTGTACCTGTGTAACATTTCTGTTAATTGATCTGCATCCACAGTCTGTGCTGGCTCCTCTAACGGCATCGCGTTCTCCAGGAGCTTGTTCAGCTGGTGATGTGCTGTTTTGCAAAATCATTTTCTGATAAAGCCTTTCAGAATTCCATGTTCCACGACCTATTTATGGCACATTCATGACTAACACAAAAACTTGCATTTAAATGTGCTCTGTTTGTTTCCAGGTGAGTTAGAGAGCCAGGAAACATCCAGCATGTTTCAAACATTGCAGAACTGAACAAAGAACTTCTGTGGGGGAGAGGAGATAGCAAATTAGCAGCAATTACCTGGAAATACTCTGTCCTTCTTTAGTTATCTTCACTTAGATTTATTTGTTTGTGTGCCTGAACAAGTTCTTGTAAGCACATGCATAATTCTATTTAATGCAGCGCTCCCTATTTCGTGTTTAGTCAGTCTTACTGTATTTATCACAGGGATCATACACAACCCTGATTAGAATGATAAGCAGGAGAGCCTTCATGCCTCCCAGCCTCCCTTAGCTGAAATCAGCTAATGGTGGCACTTCCTCTTGACAACCCCCACCCTGAAGGTCTGCAGCAAAACAGGATATTTATGAAAAACCCATTAATGAAGAGGTGCTGAAGTGGAAGCCAGAAAGATTCTGAAACACTGTGATTATTTTACTATCTGGTTCAGAAAAGGGACACTATAAGCAGGCATAATTACAGGAAAGAAGTTGATATGTGGGTGCTGCTGTCTAGCTCTGTGAAATCTGGAACTGGAAGTATATTCTTGCAAGAGAGTCCATCTCCTTCTACTGTAGCCATCAGATTTTAGTTTAATCCCTTCAGTAAAGCAGTCCTAGTGACTAAAATGCTGCAGTCCTTGTTAAGTGTAGGCTCTTACTCACTCCTAGTCAAGACTACTTCAGACCCTTTGTTGGTTAGAGACCACAGTCTTATTCCATAGCCAGGCTGTACCCATCTGGTCTTGTGATAATGCTGAACTTAGTGTTTTCTCCTATCCTGACACTTCTCTCTCCTTTTCTGCAGCTTCTTCTGAAAGAGAGATCATAACCCCTGACAGATGTTGAATTGAAGAAATTGTGTAACTGAGTTGGTGGCCTGTCTGACAGAGCCAAGGTCAGCGTGTGTCAGGGCTGGCAGCAGCAGATATTCAACCTGCTGGTATGACTACTGACAAAACTGCTTCTAACAACTCTTCTGTTTTAGATACTGCCTGGAATGGGAGGAGATGTGTGGCAGCTGCGCCTCCAGCTGCGCATTGCTGTTGTGCTGCTCTTTGGTGGAGTAAGAGGGAGAGGTAAGAGGAGATCTGGAATAGGTCCACCGTGGGAAGAGGCACATGTACGTGCTCATCTTTCAGTCGCAGACCCCAGAGTACGCAACACAAGATCCTGTGACTGCCCTTTCCCCAGGCCCAGGAACCGGTACTGGTTGGTAATGCCAGGCCTGGGGAACCCCGCGCGGACTGGACAAGCTGGGCAGCAGAAAAGTCTTAGCTAGTGCCCAAGGTCCCTTCCCTAAGATCCTACATTCATCTCATGCAGTGAAGTGCGGTGCAGTAGAGGAGGAGCATCATAAGGAAGGACAGATGAGGTGTCAGTAAAGGAATTACTAGAAACTAATGCATTTATCTGATGTACCAAGCAAGGCCTCATCAGCTGATGCACCAATGCAGCTCTGGTCTCCTTCCTCTGCAGAGCTCCCGGGCAGCCTGAGCTGCCTGAATAACTATGTGACTACCGTGAGCTGTGTGTGGGAAACGGAGGAGCCTGTGGGCGAGGGACCTTTCCACCTGCATTTCACCAAGTAAGAGCCTGTCGTGGGTGAAGCCACAACCCAGCCCCCCCCCCCCCCCCCCCCCCAGCAGGGGGGG
>NW_009911846.1:21471-21847 GCF_000696875.1 Nestor notabilis
AGTCAGGTGAATGGGTAAGACAAACGCTGTGGGCACAAGCAAAGCAAAGCAAGGAGTTCATTCACCACCTCCCACTGCAGGCAGGTGTTCAGCCATCTCCAGGAAAGCAGGGCTCCATCATGCATAACAGCTACTCGGGAAGACAAACACCATAGCTTCAACCATCCCCCTGCTTCCTCCTTCTTCCCCCAGTGTTACATGCTGAGCATGATGTCCTATGGTCTGGAATCTCCAGTTGGGGTCAGCTGTCCTGGTTGTGTCCTCTCCTAACACTTTGTGCACCCTTAGCCTGCTCGCTAATGGGGTGGGGTGAGGAGCAGAAAAGGCCTTGATGCTGTGTAAGTGCTGCTCAGCAATAACTAAAACACCACTGTGT
>NW_009911846.1:21987-33327 GCF_000696875.1 Nestor notabilis
GAAGAGCAGAGATGGGGCCTGGCCATGGGCTTTGCTCTTGCCACAGCAGGAGACCTGTGGTTGCCGTGCTGCTATGGAAGCTGCTCTTTTTTGTGGGCCCACTGCCTTGGAGAGTGCAGCAGAGGTTCAGGACACACGGCTGCACGCTCTCATGCAGCAGAGGTTCAGGACACACGGCTGCACGCTCTCATGCAGCAGAGGTTCAGCCCATCCACCTGTCCATCCCCTTCTGGCAAGGGTCCCCTCAGCACAGAGAGCCCCCTCAGCCCAGCCCCTGCTCCCCATGATCAGGGAACTTCCAAAGCCCATCCTACATGATGCTCCCTAATCAGTCTCTAACTGCTTCTTGCCTTGTTGCCTAGAAATTAACCCCCTGGGGGGTTTAATCTAAATGAGTTAATAGAGATGCAAAAAGATTTTGAAAGTCCAGTGAGTTATAGTAAGACATTTAGAATACTATGTGAATACTTTCTCCTCTAACAGAAGAAATCAGGTGAACACCTTGCTAATTGATAACAAGAGCTGTGATGTGCTAATCTGAGATGAACGCACTTTGATTATGTAACCGTGTGATCCTGACTGCCAGTAACGAGTGTTGCATGAGGGGAAGCCATGCTGCCAGTAGGTGCTTCATATATTCTGGTAAAGTGACATCAAAACCAGCCTAACTCTTAACCAAGTGGATTTTAAACCTATGAACAAAAGCCAAACTGACAGACTGTGCTGTCCTGGTTTACTGTGGGGTCATGTGCAACATGGCAAACCTGCTGATAAACAGCTACATTAGACAATTTAATAACATGAGACTCTTCTCTGAAGCCATTCCCCCAAGATGATGCTGTGCTGAAGCTTGTGAATGTTAAAAACACCTTTAACAAAAACAGCAATGAAAAAAATAATTAAAAAAAAAAAAAAGAAAAAGGAACCCCCAGCCCCTGAGGTGTTCTGCTGTCAGTGCTGGTTTGTTCGCAGTGAAAGAGGCTTTAATGTACAACTTGTTAGCTCTGTGCTGTGTGCTTGTAACCAACTGTCCACCCATTTTTACCCTTACACCAGCCGCTTTCCTGGCAGCAACACACAGCAGCCTTCTCACTTGCGAGAGGGAGCAGGGGGCAGGTACTGGGTTGTGCGTGCCACTCCTGGGAGGTGTGGTGGCCTCAGCAGTGAGGTTATGAACCTGTCTCCCTCCACCCCTTTCAGCTGTCCATCCAGCCAACTTTAACATTGCTTTCTCTGCTGCCTGTGCTGGAGAGGTTCGTGTTCTTCCGGAGCGCGGTGCTGTGCTGAGCTGCCACCCATCTATCATAAACTGAAAAGCACTTCATCATATGACTTAAAAGAAACTTTCAGCCCTTTTATTCTTCCAGCCTCTGGTCAAAGGGCCACAACAGCAGCTGCAGACTCACTGCCAGAGAAAGCGTGCAGAACCAGTACCGCTGCACAATCCGTTTAGCCAGCCAGATCTTGGAAACAGATGGTTATAGAGTCACTCTCCAAGGCAGCTTCTTTGGACGCAATCACACGTACATCATCTTTCCAGAGTACAATCCCCGCGAGCACAGTGAGTATGAAGCAGGGCAGCTGCGGGCTGAGGCTCTGCCTGGCAGCTTCGGGGTACAAAGTGAAAATGATGGAAACAGGCCAGACTGCTCATCCCTGGAGAATGTACTATGTGGACTTCATCATTAAGGATGCTGTCCCAGTGTCTCTACATTCTGACTTTTCCAGGACGTCAAAGAGAGCTGGCTCTGGAGTAGCTTTCAACTGTACTTCTTATTTGCATCATGTTTTCTTGTGCCATGGTGATGTACAATTGGATTGCCCTTGTTGCTGTGTTTTTTCTAAGAAGTGAAGCCATGAGGAATCAAAGTCATGGATCTAATTCAACATCCCATGGCCTGGTACCTCAGAGAAATGCTCTAGTATTCAAGATCTCAGATCCTGTCTGTATTAGTGGTATGTTGGAAGAGCAGAATGTGGCATCCAGAGCAGCTCTTTGCTTGCAGGATTATCCCCAGGGGCTATTTGAGTTATCATTAATTTATGTCAGTTCTGTAGCTGTTCTGGCCTACCCTGTAAGCTAATTTGGTCTACTGCTGGTCTTAATATCACTCCTTAGACCCAGCTTCATCTTCCAAGACTTCAGCCAGCCCGGTATCATGCATCTCTGTCTGTGGTGTTCATGTCCCAGATATTGTGAAAAAACCTCCCTCTGTATTTGCAGTAAAACTTGATGCACCTTTGAACATCCAGAGCAATGCCACTGCCAGCAAGTGTCGGATATGGTGGAGTGTGCCTTGGTACCTCGTCGAAATTCTTCAGTATGAGTTGCAGTATAAGGAGCACAGCATGTCCTGGGAGGTAACTGGATGAAGCACACACTGATCCTGCCTTGCTCTCTGGGCCTCCTGGCAGTTCTAAGCTGGCCTTTCTGGTTTCCCGCATCAAGGCTGAAAGATTTGATGTAAACCATGAGTACTGAAGAGCAGTAAATCTCCTGAACCTGGCACTCAGAAGTCACCCATCGTCACACAGGCCCTCTTCTTGCATCTGAGAAAAGATTTGGAAAAGGGGGGGGAAGTATTTAAAAGACCATGCCGTGCCCGGCCTTGTTTACAGAACTCTGCACTGTTTTGCAGCTGGCGCTGAACAAGACGCTCCCCAGTTCACTGCCCCAGGTCGAAATCGAAGCCACTGAGCTCTGCAGTGGCGTCGCTTATGCTGCCCGCGTTCGGTGCAAGGTTTCTGAGAACGAGGATTCCTACCGTAGCCAGTGGAGCGAGTGGAGCCAGACAACAGTGTTTCAAAGAGCAGGTACAAAGAATGTTGGGTTTACTCTAATTCGTGTCTTTTCATATCCGTGTTCAAAAAAGGAAGATACCTGGTAAAACGAAGCTTTTCAAATCAGAACTAGCTGCCTTTAGCAGCCTGTTTCATTTGCATCGCTTGCTTATTTGGGGTTCAGTCGTGTCTCCCAGACTTTTTAGGCATTATTTTTGTGTTGATTCTTCTCCTAGAACTGCCTGAAAAGATCCTAAATACCAGAACTATGCAGTTCTTGTTCATTCCTCTGAGTTTTGGCACCCTGCTGTATTTATTTTGGAACTGCAAGCTTTCTTCAAGGTATGTTATAGTTTTTCAGTAAGTTCCCCTTGATCTTTATAGCCTGAAGAAGGTAAATAAGGTGTCCTTATATTCTTTTTGCTTCTTGTTTGTGCTGCACAGACTTAATCATTTTCACAAGCACTTTTGACAATCTTGGGATATGACATGTTCCTTGGCTGATGATTGTTAATGACCCCACTACACAATCCTTAAAGAGAACAAAGTGCCTTTGTGGCACCCAAACTCAGCTAATGCTTGAGGTTGAAGGTCTCTTTGTCTTGGAGTTAAGGAAATTTAAACCCATGGAAATTACTTGTTTTCATGTAGGTAAATTAAAAGTGCAAATACACAGCAATCAGTAATGGTGGTTAAACTGCTTTCAAATGTTAAGCTACTAGTGACATACCTGGCAGAGTCAGTATGTAAAATACCAGTATAAGCAAACTGCACCAACTCCTCTTCAGTGTTGCTTAGGTTTTGGGACCAAGTTGTACAGAGGAAAAAGTGTCTCTAGAATGTTGGTTCAATTATCCTCTGCAATTTTCTTATGCTGGAAGAGCAAAGGTGAATCTTCTACTTCTTCCTTTGCTGCCTTGACATACATTATTCTGCTACATACACGCCACTCTTAGAGAAACAGAATGCATGGTACCCATACAGTAAAATATTTTTACAGGATAGGCTCTCATAAAGGGACTAGGATGTCTGGCAGAATTTCTCTAAGTGTAATGAAACTAGAACTCTCTAAAACAATTCCAGAAATGCCATTTTAGACCAACTAAGTTGCTAAACAACTGCATAAATAGCTCAGTCATAGAATGAGTAATAGACTAGTACTGAGTTTGCAGCATATAGCATTCCTCAGAAACTTTTATGACTGTGCTTCAGGCTAGAAACATTAAATGCATACACAGGAGTCAAACACTTGCATGAGATGTCAGAAACCTTGTGAAATGGACTTCTTGTGCAATCTTTCTAGTGTAAGTGTGGAGCTCTCATCTAACTGTGCTACAGCATCGCGACAGAGCGCAGGAGAACTGCTGGGGTGTTTGGCTTTTTCTAATTTGAAGTGCTGTTTTCTCACTCCAGGGCAAAAAGCCTCTCCTGCTTCAACATTCCCACACCAGCTGCTTTCTTTCAGCCTCTCTATAATTTGCACAATGGGAATTTTAAGGTAAGAAATAAGTTTCATTTCTTTCTTATGACCCTCAATTCATGAGGAGAGCATTTTTTTTCCCTGGAGATTAATCATTGTAGCTCCTGAGCAGAGTCCCTGACACGTGGTTCTAGTCTTTCTGGACCTTTACAGTTTCTCAGAGTCTTGCCTCCACGTACTAGTGACACCACCAAAGCTTCTGTCCAGCTTCTCTCTCCTTAGAAATAAACCCCCTCCAGTCAGTCACTCCTATCCATGCTGAACATGAGCGGTGCACAGTGTCTTTGCAAAGCCAAAGCAGTATGAGCAGCTTGCAGTACATTCTGGAGGTGAAGTCTTGAAAACTTCTTGTGACATTAGCAGCTAGATTCTCTGCCCTATTACTCTGTTTGCCCAGTAGATTTGCACTAAACCTCTGTGTTATTGTGCCAAAGCCATATAGAAAGAACAGTTACTTCGCAAGTTCCAACTCCAAGCAAAATGTGCTGAACTTACTGATCCTTTCACTAGGATTGGGTTGGACCTAATGAGGCTTGTAGCCAGCTCAGAAGAGAAGAGGCCAGCAACTCAAACAAAGTGACTGCAGATGATGTTTCTGATCTAAACACCCAAGAACAGATTTCCCAGATTTTTTCCTTGAAACCCATGGAAAGCACAAATCTGGTTGCTGCAGATGAAAACTCTGGTTTTGCCTCAGTTCCAAGCCAGCAGTATGTCCCCAGCAGGTATGTAAGAGCAGAAGAGACAGAAGTGAGGCTGGGACTGTTGTTTGCACAAGCCCACGGTGATGATACAGTTGGCCTGAAAATCTCTGAAAAAATTGAAACCAACCTTGAGAGCCCTAGCATGGGAAGGAGTTATTCCTCTCACCCACAGCATGGAAAGGATGACTTCCTTACGCTTCAGGAATCTCTGGAGATAGCAAATGTGTCCTTCAGCAGTAGTGACTATTGTACCTTATGTGACAATCATACCACAGGAGGTTTGATTCCTGAATGGCAATAGTCTTCTCAAACATCAGAATGATCAGAGTGACCTTCCCTGAGGAATACTGCCTACAAAGATCTTTGTGCTGTCCTCTCACCTCCCAGCACTGTCTTCCCAAGTGGCTTAAACAGTGACTGTGCAGACAATTACAAACGTGTCATTTTTAGGTAAATGCTCAGTTTCTGTACTTCAAAAGAAGATTGTGACCACCTCCTCTGGCTTGCAAATACTACTCCTACAAGCATCACAAGGCCTGACTCCAGCAGCATCTGCTGCCTCAGGGGACACATGACCATGCTCTTCCCTAAATGAACCGCCTGGCAGCAGCAGAAGTCCAGCAATGCTCTGTTTAAGGACGCAGCAGCAGCCCTGCTATTTTTCCTCAGGAAGAGCTATTGGAATTGCGTGTCTCTCAGAAGCAGCAATACCTGTAATGTGCTGAACCACGACTTAAACTCCATCGTTGTTTTATAAAGTAGTACAATTCTTCACAAAAACACCAGAAACGATTTTTGCTAAAAAGGGTAATTTTGCGTCTTAATATTTGCTTCTTAATATGATATTGATAACTTCAAATGGCTCCTGATTTCTTCAGAATTCATAATTGCTCTATTTAATCAGGCAGTGGCCTTGTTCTTTATCACTGTGATTGGCTGTAACTTTCTGTTGTGTGGTAGTACAATAGAAACACGTACTGCTTTGATTTTAACAGTTTATTCCAAGGTTAAGTGTCTGGGCTTATCTACTGGAGAAAGGTGAGAAGCAAGAATAGCACAAACGAGCTTTATTTGATCACAAAGCAGGCCAGGCCAACTGCCTCCCCAGGGCTTTTGGTATTTCTCCAGAACTGATGAGTCCTTTGACTATCTGCTCAACGGAACAGCCTTTCTGAGATGAACCTCTGGAGGTTTACTTTCTGCCCTAGACACAGAAAACCCCAGATGTGATTGACTGCCCGCCAAGCACGTTCCTGGAGTCTTAGTTACATCTCCTAGATTTAAAGGGCTCAGGAGTTTTAGCAAGCAAACTGAGAAGTTTATAGATGCAGCTACACTAGCTGGCACATGCATACATACAGTCACACATGTTCATTCCTTCCCTTTTGGGAGTGCTCCCCTTGACTCTCTGGTGACTGTTAGCACTCATTAGCTTTGACAATGAAAAGAAAGATTTCAGTTATAAATAACAAAGCGGGTTGAGTCACCCTTCCCAAAAACATGTGCTAAGCCGGAGAACTATTGTTGAAAGTCTTCATCTGGGAGAGGAGCAGCAACAGAACGAGGAGTCCACATCCAGCTTGTGTGACAGCCACAGGAGGTGCCAGCAGTAATTTCTGGCATCATAAGCAAAAGGCTTTCCTCATATGTGAAAAAATATCCCCTTTCTGGTCCCTCATACTTTTTATCTTGTACAATCTATTTTCAAGGATGCTTTTTATGCTATACCACAACGTAATGGCAGAAGAATATGATGTTACTGTAATTAACAGTAGCTATCATTTCCTCTGGAGAAGAAAATCTGTATAACAGGACCACAAGTCTAAAGGATTTAGGTGATCTTAGACCCCCTAGTGTGTAGTGTCCCAAATTTCAGATCTTCATAATCAGATGGATGCTTCCTGAAACTGTCAGATCAATTATATCTTAAATCTTGACAGCCGGAGCTTATGAACGTGTCTGCGCAGAAACTGATCTGGTTTCATAAAGCCTTATTCAGTTAACAAGGTGTTCTGTACTGGTTACAGCATACCAGCAAAAGGAGAATGGGAGCAATTATACTCAGAGGTGAGTAGGGAGCAGCAAGTCAGGCTATGGAAGGGAGAGCACAAAACTTAATGAGATAGAGAAGCAAAAGGAAATAGACTTAATGTAGTAGTAAATTACATGAGAGAAATGAAAAGTCAAAGATGATGCTGCCTGTGCCCATCAGACAGGAAGACTACAAGAACTGACTCCAGAGATGATGACAGGCTGATGGTTAAAGAGCTGAAATGGTAGTGCAGCATCAAGCAGCTCTCCGGGAGAACTCTAACAAATTTGAGCTGCTTCTGCTTTTATACAGCTACGTATAAAATGGGAACATTGCAAAGAGGAAAGGTCCCACACAGAATGTTAATTGTAGCTAGAAAAAAAGAACAAAATGCCTCTGCTTTACAATTAGGTCTTTGGAACAATTAAAGCCTCGTTTATATTCAGCCAATGAAAAACTTTTTTAATTTTTTTTTAATTTTTTTAGACAAGCAGTGTATTATAAAGGCCCATTTTCCTGCTCTTCTGCTTCGTGGGTTTGTTCTAATTTGGAGCTTTGTCGTTTGGTATTTTTGTTCTTTTTATGTGTCATGATTGAGACTGGTATTAGGTTCGAACTGTGGTTTTTCACAGCTTCTCCTAGAATCTCTGGGCTATTCTAAGGATGCAGTTTTGCCTCTGTTAAATGCACCTTTCTAGTGTAAGATAGAGAACTACCATCTAGTAAGGAGACATAATATGGGCTCTGGCCAAGCCTTTGAAGCCTTTCATTTCCTGGGACTACTGAGTGCATGCAACGTGTATCGTCTCAACCAGAACAAAGTGGCCAGTATCTTCCCCTTTCTTTTCTTCCTGTTGTGTTTTGCCAGGGGAAACAATTTCAGAAGATATTTAAGTAATGCCTGTAAGTAACTAAGGAGTTGAAAATGTTCTGTGCTGAAGATTTTAATTTAGTTATAAGTTTGGTTTGGGGGAGGGAGGAGGTGTTTGGGAACTAACGCTGTACAATTATTCAGAAGTAAATAAAGGAATTGATGCAAACTTTGATTTTTCAGGAGTGCCCAAGAGTTTGGAAGAACTTCAGAAAACATTGGCTATATGAATATTAGTAAAAGTTGGTTTGAACATAGGAGAGGGACATGCTAATGTTCTCCCTTGTCTGCAGACCAAAGCACTAAGCCAGTGCTGCTGCTATCACCACCAACAGAAAGAGGGCTAAGAAGGCTCCTGATTGAAAATGTGTTTTACAGCTCATAAAGCCAAAGGGGATGAGCATGGTGAGCTATCCCATGTGTCTAGCATGTGAATACCAGTATAGTTCTGCTAGTGCCCACCCAATGCCTATGGAAGTATTTGTGTTCCCAGCAATGAGTGATAGCAGCTGTATGTGCCAGACATTCTGCTGTTTAGTCATTTACAGGCTCTTTTCAAGAGGGGTGAGAAGCTCAGACTGCATGTTTGTCAACAGTACAGGTATCAGAGCACTGACACAAACTCATTTTGAAAGAGAAGCAAACAAGACAGAACTGTTAAGAAACAGCACTCAACTTGTTGTGTCCTCTCACTTAGGATGACTTGTCTTCACAGTGTGGCTTCTAATGCATCAAAGCAAAGCTCAAGTAGTGGTATGTTGAAACAAGACCACTGATCTGCAGACTCCTGCTCCGAAGTGCAGAAGCCGAGCCTGTGAAAGCAATCTTTTTTCCTGAGACTGCCATTAGTCAAGGTCCAAATAAACCCACAAACCATTTCCTTGTTAAGTAAGCAGATAGGAGGAAAGTAATTCCAGAGTCCAGAGACACAAGTTTGCTCTTTTTAGTTTACTTCTGTTAAATTTGATCATTGTAAAACAAAGTACAGAGAATGTTGGTTAGACTCAGAGCAGCACCATCTTACCAAGTGCCCAGTGTGAACTCTGCATCTCTGGCTCCGCAGCCCTTTCACTCCATGTTTTCTGCATTGCTGTGCTTCTGTGAGTCATGAATCCTTTGCTGCAGAAGTCTTCATCACCACAGGCCTTTCCAGACAAGCACAGTCCCCTGAGTCTCCCGCATCCCTCAGCAGAGCGCATGCTCTGCCACAGAGCCATCCACATGTTCACTCATCTCACCAGTGGAAGCACCGGAAATTAAAAATAGTCTGTTTAATCTTCGGTAATTTAATCTAATCTGCAGATCTGTTCCTGCTCGAGGCGCAGCAGTTCTGAAGACAGACGCACTAATCAAGTGCAGAGATCTAAACCATCAGTTCTAAAGCACGAACCGTAACATTTGACAATGCGCGTATTTAGGTACTGGTGACTGCAACTGGAAAGGAGGAGGGGATGTTATTTTTAATGCTGGGAAAGGGAATGAGCACACAGAGGGGTGGTTTGTTTTTAACAACATGAAAGCCAAGGATTAAGTTGCAACGCAAAACTACAGCACTTGGACTGCTTCTTCCTTGCTGCTCACGGAGCCAAGTTAATTGACAAAATCCAAAATCTCAGTGTCGAATCTTATCACTTTAGGGCTGGTGAACAGATTGATTTAATCAACACACTTCCTATTTTCAGTGCATACTGGAGTGCGGCACAGAATCTGCTGTGACAGCATCAGCTCTAGATACCACATGCATTTACAACAGCCCAGTATTATGCGGCATTTGCCTCTGTCTAGAAGTAGTATATTTATATGGTACTACAGGCCCAACACAATATGGATTTTGAGCCACACTGTTTCACATGTAGGCTGATACAGGCAGTGCCAGAGAGCAGAACCAACAGTAACTACAGTCTAAAGGCAAGTAATAAGCTGTCTTTTGTATTTTCGTTTTCGAACACCGGCTGCCAAATGTTGAAAAAGTTGTAAGCCTTAGGCAAGTCTAAATAAAGCATTAAAGAAAGGAACTGGGGCATCAATGTAGACAGCTCAGTGAAGACTTCTCCGTGACACACTTTTACACTCAGAAATGCATACTCCGTGCGTGCCAGTGCCAGCCGCACTGCCCCCTGCCCAGGAAGCACAGCACCAAGAGCCCGCAAGCCCTTCTGGAATGGTCTCGGTGCTCCACACTGACCTATTACTGCTACGTTTTCCCTCAGCTTGGTAATTAAATGTCTGTCACCAGGTGGATAGCAAAGATGATAGTTTAAAAACCACCACTGCAATCACTCAGCAGCGTAGGGGAGCTGCAGTTCACCTCTCAATACTGTCTTACCCAAGACAACACACATTGCCTCTAGGAAAGAAGTTCTTCCTTATATCCCAAACCAGCCTCTGCAATGTTGAAAGTTATTTCTGAGAAGCCATGCAGAAAAACAAACCTAAACTCTGAAACAGTCTCATCTTTAAATGCAGGGAAAATAAGGCCCCAAATACAAACTCAACCAGCATAACTGCAGTCTTTAAAAGGATTCTGGAAGAAGTTACTTAAAAATACTTTTAACTACCCAGAGGATTCAAAAGTGATTCATCCACCCTCTGTCGCTGCCAGGCGAGTTTACTTGCTGATGCTGGGGAAGAAGCAAATACTATATAATTTGACTTCAGTAAGACTTTTGATACAATTTGAAAGGAATACTAAGGACACCAGTTGGCCTAAATGATACCACCTGGATTTATGAATGAATGATTACACTGTTTGAAAATGCATTAGAGTCTAATCATTAACAGTTCCCCATTAACTGATACGGCATTTCAAGTGGTGCTCCAGGAGTCTATCCTGGCGCAATCTTGGTCTCATTCAGTAATTGCATTAATTTTGGCGATGAAAGCATGCACGTACAAGATTTGTTCTCTGAAGGATTTTAGCAACACATCGAAATAGGATGTGAGATGTGCCGTGTACCGGGATATAAATAATGAGTTAATAGTGAGATGTTACTGGACACAAATACTCTTGTATCTCATTATGAGACATGTAATTTGGGAATGGTAGCAAGTACTTATTTCATTCTGCTTGTAACAAATGAGGCTGCAGTAGAACAGCGTATCCAAGTCTAGGCATGATACCTTCAGGAAGATGTAAATCAGTTGGAAAGAATCTAGGGAAGAAAACACTGCCTATGAGAATGTGGATACAGTCTGAAAGCGAATGGAGGTACCCCTAACCCCAACCCCCCCCCCCCAACCTATTATGAGATTCTGATCAGTAGTTCTGCTTGTTTGCTGAGGGAAAGGGTGAGGAACTCATCGCACAGGAAAGCCGATTCAGGCTGTAGCGCAGAGCCTCCTACGGAAAGCAGCTCAACTCCCAGGACACCGCGGCTGCCCCGGCCCCCCGCCCAGCTGGACGTGGATCTCTGTCTTGCGGACCGTGATGCAGCGACTGGGCGGTGCTTCCCCGCACCGTGCTCCTGAGCAA
>NW_009911847.1:0-511 GCF_000696875.1 Nestor notabilis
GGGCTCCCCCCTAATTATGGGTTTCTATTGCAGTTCCTCTACTATTGGGGTGCCCCCTAGTTATGGGGGGCTCAGGGTGTCCCTCCTTCTAGTGGGGTCTCCCTGTTCTATTGAGGTTCTCCTACTATTGGGGTTCCCCCCTAAGTATGGGTTTCTATTGCAGTTCCTCTACTATTGGGGTGCCCCCTAGTTATGGGGGGCTGGGGTTCCCCCCTAATCATGGGGGTCTTAAGGTGTTCTGGAGCCCCCTGGGGGTCCTCCCCCTTCTATTGGGGTCCACCCCTAATTATGGGGGTCTCAGGGTGTCCTCCATCTCCCTGAGAGTCACCTTCTAGGACTCCTTCTATTGGGGTCCCCCTTCTACTGGGGTTACCCCCTAGTTATGGCGGTCTTGGGGTGTGCTCCCTGGGGGTCTCCCCTGCTATTGGGGTCCCCCCGATGCCCAAGGTCTCCCCTTGGAGCTTTTGGGATCCCTTTGGTTGCTGAGTATCCCCTGGGATTTGGGGGTTCC
>NW_009911848.1:0-19144 GCF_000696875.1 Nestor notabilis
GCCGCGCCGCGCCGCGGGGGCCGGTCCTGCCCCACAACAAGTACCTCTGTGCTGTCCGGGAACTACACTACACTCTCCTCGCGGTGTAACTGCATTGTCTCCTCCTCACGGAATTGGCCGTCAGGCGTAATTATCCCCATTCCTCCCCCCCCTCCCCTTTCTCTCCTTTGCAGGAACGACTCTTTGGGAACCTGGTCCACCCAGGGATGTAAAACTGTGCTTACCGATGCATCCCATACGAAATGCTTATGTGATCGTCTCTCTACCTTCGCCATTTTGGCTCAGCAACCTAGAGAAATAGTAAGTAACAAAGAGAAGGGGGGGAAATCCAGTTTTAATGCAAAAGGCAATTGGGGGGAGGGGGTGTAGGGGGGGAAGCTGGTTGAGCTTTCCTCTCAGGTATATTTCAGACGTTGCACTGAGGAATTGTTTAATATTGCAGGTAGGCAAATGTTGGTCTCCTGATGTCTACAGTGTCTCAGAGAAACGAATTCCAGATTCTGTGATATAACTAAATCCTAATGAAATTTGCATGTTCTCAAACTCTGCATTTTTCAGAGAAAGCCTCCTAATTGTGATGCAAATGTATCAAAAACTTTTGTATTGAACAATTATCAACTTAACAAGCTTTTTAAAGGTTGCAAGCCTTTCCAGGGGAATGTGCAGGGCTTTATTATTGCTCTTGGTAGGAAAACCCTAGATACTGTAGTTAAACAGATTGCAGATCTGCATTGGACATTTTCAGCACAGATTTTCTATGTAGTCTGTTGATATGATGTAAGGGAAATAATCAAGTTTTCATGAGAAACAGGGGACATTAAGTGTATAAGCAGACACTTCCAGTATTCAGTGTGCAAATAGCTAAAAAGCAAGTGTTTGTGAAGTTATCCTGCTAAGGCAGAATTTATTTTTTCTGGTTTTGAAAGCATATGATCAGACTCTTTTTAATAGCAAAGTAGATCAGTTTGGAACAAAGTGGTTGAAATAAAATGTTACTTTCTGCCTGAGATCTGGCCTAGAAGTATATCGGTCTTATCTCCTCTTTGGGTGACAGAAGATATATTGATAAACATAATCTACAATTCATCCCTGAGGGTTTAAAAAGCATTTTGGTAAACCAGGCATAGTATCCTTTCAAACTTTTAGATCTAATTTTTTTCCATTTGCATTAGTAAATACCATGGCTATTTCAGAACACGAGCACATATACATACAGAGAAAAAACCTCACCTGGTATCTGATGATAATAGTTTATTTTACAGTACGGAAAGCTAGTTTGTTTTCAAGGTCATTTATTTATTTTCATCTTTTATTAATACACTGAACACAAATGAAATAATTCTAAATCCATGGTTTCTTTTATGGAAGGATTATGATATTGTTGCCATAGATATCTTGCCATTCCTTCTAGACAAGCAGAGGCCCAAGGAAATTAAGTGTGTGAGAATAGTGGATGGAAGTCAAAGTTATTAAAAGTCAGAAAGTTTGGTAATCCTGCAACAAGCATGAATCAAATTCTGGGACAGATTACTGGATGATCTTCAATATATAATGTGAAAACGAGCCGCTTCTTTAATACACATTTCTAAATATTGCTGTTTCTCATGAGAAAGATATCTTTTAATTAATTTTAACTATAAACTTGTACTAATGTCATGTCTCCTATTACATTATAATATTACTTCTTCCTTTATTTTTCAAACTATCATGCAGGTGTTATAAGGCATTTTAAAGCTCAGAGGCCTCTGAGGAATATATCAGTAATTAAACAGATCTCAGAGTATGGATCAGTTTTGGAATTAAGCTGATTTCTGCTGCATAAGTAATATTACTGAAGCTCTCTGTGACAGCGTGGGTGCTTTTATAATTTTGCTTTTGTTGCTTTTTTTTTAAATTTTATTTGTTGTTTTAATTGCTTGAGGATGGTTTTTCTTCATGGTTGTCTGTTGTAACCTACAGATCATGGAATCATCTGGTACACCCTCAGTGACCTTAATAGTAGGCAGTGGTCTTTCATGCTTGGCCTTGATCACCCTAGCAGTTGTCTATGCAGCACTGTGGAGGTATGTAATGGATTGACAAAGCTGAACGTGAATACATAGCTATATTTAGTTGAACTGCAATTTAAAGAGAGCATTAGATGCAACATTTGTTATTATCTGGGAAAGAAAAACAAAAAATCAAAATATAGTGCATGTTTTGATGCCTAAATTTGTTGATGTGACTGATTAGTTTTGCTCTCCTGGCCTACTGGTGATGCTATAGCCTACTCTTTCCGTGCTCAGTGTGAATGGCATTGCTCCTTCAGCGGGGTATTCATAGTGCTAATTAACAATTTACAGGATTCTTGTATATGATATATTTCATGTGAGGCTTCTGGCCTATATTTTTGACTGCTTTTCCTGCATTTACATTTTAAACAAAAACTTCTATGTGCTAAAAATGACATATCAAAGTGCCACATAAGGTATCACAGATTTAGGGAGGTTTAGTCAACTGGTTTTGAGTTTGTCCACTTCGGTTATGAGTTTCAATGAAGACAATAAAATTAGTCTCAAGTAGTGTAGTGGTACATTCCAGTGCAGTCTTTCTTTCCATCTTGAGTTTACAATATTAAAATATTATATAGACTTAAAAGTGTAGTAGATATTTATGGAGTAAATCAGTTTGAGAAGTTCTGTCAGTGTAGAAGAAATAGAAAAGGAAGCAGAAAACTCACACAAAGTAGTGAATATTTTTAAAAAGTGAGCATGGGCCCTCATTTCACTTTTTCTTTTTCCCCATAATAAAAGAAAAACAGGTTCTTGTGCAAGTAAGAAGAAACACAGTGGAAAAAAAATATTTATAATAATGTAAAATCAGATAGAATTTTGCTATTAGAAGCAGATCGATAATTTTACACCCTTTTCTCTTCCACTCACTTATGTAGCCACAGAGACTCACAGGATTAGACATACATATTATAAATATAGAATATGTAGTTACATATCTAGTTACATAAGTTGTAATAAAAAGAGTTTAAAAATTATCAGTTCTTTACTGTAACAAAACTGAGAGCGAGAGTATTTCAGGATGTAATACCCATGTGAAGAATTATACTGTTATGTTTGTACTCCCTGATATATTTAGCACTTGGATGGAAATGCTGTCATGCTCAGTGGAACTGGTCTTCTCCATTATTTAAATTAGATATAAGGAAGAAATTTTTTACGATGAGGGTGGTGAGACACTGGCACAGGTTGCCCAGAGAAGCTTTGGCTGCCTCATCTCTGGCAGTGTTCAAGACCAAGTTTGGACAGGGCTTGGAGCAACCTGGTCTAGTGGAAGGTGTTCTCACCCATTGCAGGGGGGTTGGAACATGTTCCAACCCAAACCATTCTGTGATTCTATGACTATGATAAGTTCCAAGCAGAGAAAAAAAAAATGTGTGATGTGTTATGGACCTAGTGTGGGCTCTGCATCCCACTTAAGAGAAGATAACTCATACAGATCACAGTGTTCTATCAGTGAGATATTTTGAAAATATTATGACAACTGAGTGGCCTGTCATTTGAATCATTAAAATTTGCCTCCAACATGTTTCTCGAGAGCATATAGTAACCAATTATAGAGAAAAGATAGACACTGAAACTCATATATATACTTGTTTTTATAAATCTAGGGATAGGGAGAAATTTGGTATTTTGACCCTACGTCTGTATTTATATTTTGGAACCCCACCTTCCCTTTTAATGGCAGGGCCTGTTTAGAAATGATATGAAGTAGAGGTCTGAAGGCCTGTGTGAGCATTCTTTTATGGCTGATTAATTTGATCCCCGCAACTGAAAATTCAAACTGAAAGACAAATTCAGCGTCAGTCAAATATTCATTTTCCCTTTCTTTCTTTTCCTTTCCCTTCATCAACAGTGGACTGGAAAAAGACCTAAAACCTTCCTAGTTTAAGTCAAAGCTATGAGCTCCTGCTTGTGCTGTATTTACTCAACCACTAAGATCCATTCTAGTCAATAAATACACAGGGTCAGGAACTGGCCCAGCTGAACCAGTAGCTAACAAGTAAGAAAGCAGCAGCATACTGACCGTGTAGACAAAGGCACTAGACTTTCTGTGTTTTTCTGCAAACACATAGAACTAGCCTTAACAACATTGTTATATTTTAAGGAAAAATGTGGATTTTGGTATTAGGGTTGTTCTGTCTTCTTAACTAAAAAAATGTAATGCTGTATTACTTAATTGATAGCTGGGCAAAAGGACTACAATTCATTTAATGTCCAAAGCTCATTTTCTTGTGGGTTCAGCACCCTTTGTTAAGACCTCCTCAGAGTGTCAGCTATAGGACTACAGCTCAGGAGGAGACAGCAATATTATCTAAGCTCCAGTGAGAGGCATATAGTATAGGTCCGATAACATATGACATTGTCTTCAGAGGAATTAAGCACCCTCAACTTTAATTTACTTCAGTAGTCAACATTTATTCTGTTAACAACTATGAAAATCAAGTCAGTAAGGCACCTCACTTGAAACTATAATTCTCTTTCTGTCCTATAGCATATAAAAGTCTATACATATATAAAAATAAGAATATTTGCATCTTGTAAGGCTATAGGTGATAAGAGTATTTAACTTTTTCATCCTAAACATACTTGTAAAATGAATACGGTAAGTTTGCAAAACTTATGTGAGCACTGCTGTAATTTAATCTTTCTCTACAAACTTAGCTATTTTTTGGTATTAGGTCTTATGAAGATAAAGATATTACAGTATTACTGTTTCTTCATACAAATTCTTTTGTAAAGGTTGTGGAACTTCAAGATTACCACTATCCCAATAACATGTTTAAAAATGCAGTGCCATAGTATCATCAACCAACCTGCATCTTATTTATGCATCCTGCACCAGATAATCTGTTTATGTAAATCACCATATTTTTGCTGAAGTTAGTTATTGTTAGTGGTATATGCCAGCTGTGAATATTCCCAGGGATGAGCAGAGAGCATAAGTTCCTGACATGAATGCATGCAAGCCCGTTATTATCAGTATGATGTTAGAACAGTGTTGCCAGCAGGTTTTAAAAGAAGCATTGATAGATTATTTTTTGAATATACAAGATACTAGGAGGGAATTGCAGAATATCTATCAAAATATCATAGTTCCAATGTTTGTAATGTGATAGCTCCCTGATACTCTTTTGTAGCACTTGAAATGGAGTGTTTACCTTTCAGAGTGTCTACAATATTTAATACAAGAACCGCATCAAAGCTTTGTATGATTTACTAGTTGTTTTCCATTTAGAAAAGTTGTTCCCTCTCTTTGTTTACTTGAACAGGTACATCAGATCTGAGAGGTCAATAATTCTAATCAATTTCTGCCTGTCTATTATCTCATCAAATATCCTTATCCTGGTTGGACAAACTCAGACACATAACAAGGTATGATAATGGATTATATTAAATTTGCACTTAAATATTGATGTATTTGTTTTATTTGTGATTAACTTAAAATAATTACATCCATTTAGTCCTGTACTCATAGGACTTGGCATTTTTGGTATAATATTAACAGTCAAGGAAAAATATTTACCATCTCTCCTAATCTTTTTTTCCCTTCCAAAAATTACTCTTGGTATTGTTCCCTCTGGATAAGCTGTGTTCTCTGTGGTAGACTTGTGTGTTTTATAACTAAATTTCAAAGCAAAAAAGTTCAAAGACTCAACATCAAAAGGACAAATTCTGGTTCATTATAATAGTTGTAATAGGATTGTGCTACAGTGTTTTTGTCTTTCTATTAACTCACTGGTACTCCAAAGGCAAGTAGAAATTGCCTAGAAGTTAGAGTACTCCTCATGAAAGTGTGCAGAAACAGACATCATAACAAGCTATAGAATATTTAAATGTTTCTGACTGATGTAGCTATAAGTAATAACCCTGCATACCTTATTTAGTGATATATTGCTGATTTATTACTGATCTTTTCTCAGACTCTTTCTGAACATAGTAGTCATTTGTCCGTCTCCGGTAGAGCAGGGCTGTGTCAGTGTTTTGAGGCATCACCTAGTGCCTACTGGTGCTAGGCAACTTTCAGAAGTGACAATAAGTGGTTTCTTAAAATTAACTCTAGATACATGACAGCTTGGATTAGCAAATAGGATGTAATTTGTGAATAGGGCAGTGTGTGATAGAATACGGTTAAGTTTTGGAGTGAGCAAGTATCTGTAAAGTAATTCCTTATCCCACTGTGTTAAACTACTTAATGCACTGCTCACCTTAATTTTTCCAGTATCTAGTGAAATATGTTCATCATCTGCTATAGGATAACTAGTGTTTCTACAACATGCCTACAATTAATCATTTATTCTTTTCAAACAAATACTTAGTAAATTAGCTGCCAGAAGTCTCATAAGTTCAACAAAAGTCACATAGCTGTACTTTGTAAAACATACTCCAAACAGGCATAGTAATTTCCACATAATTTAACAAAATTATTAAAATTAAGATATTAACATGCTTAAAAGTTTTGAAAGTATGTAGAGGTACCAGGGAACAAAATACACATTTGCAGAAGAAACCCACGTGACTCACAGATTTTATTTGGGGGAAAAGAGTCAGAAATGCACAAGCAGCTTCAGAGTGCCAGAGCGCAGAAGCATTAAGCCTCTCTAGAATTTCAGTACTAACATGCATTGTCATATATACTGTTTTATTATGTATTTCAAAAAGAAATAGGATTCAGTAGCTGAAAGTTCCTATGCATATTGCCACTGTGGAGTCAGGGTCTGAGGGCATCAGAACGACTGTGTTCAATATTATGATCCCTAGGCATGCTGACAGCCTTTCTCTGATGCTTGACTCAGTGAACTCTGAACTAGAACACACCTTAATCCAGTTACTTTCTTTTAATCTTAATCTCTTTGAGCTCCCTCACTTCTGCTTCCTGAACTCTAGAAAGTAGAGATATTGCACTGACTTATTTCTGAGGCAACAGATGCTAAAGATATAGATATTCAAGGAAAATAATTGACAGAAAAAACAACACATCACAAAGTTTACATTTTAAATATACGGCCTAAAAGATTACTCTAAAATACCACTTTCTACTACGCTTGTCTTCTTTTTGAGTCCACATCTTGTTTTTGGTACATGTACCACCTGGGAGCTTCCATCCAGGGAGTACCTTCAGTTGATCAAAGGCAGAAGACATTTTTTATATCAAGGAAGATATTCCCTGTTACAGATCAAAAATCTTTTTATCGCTATGTCCTCAGATATGTGAATATACTGTTGCTCCAAGAGGCTAGCTTTTGAGTGCACCATCAACAAAACGGCCAGCTAAAGCCACTGTTTAGCAAAAATCTATTTAAACAAGCAGTCAGATCCAGGTATGGCTTCAATATATTTGTAAGTAGGTATGTGTTTTGGCATCAGATGTGTTTGAATGAAAATTCTGAATTTTTTATTTTCAAAGATCATGTATGACCAGACAGTGTTTGATTTTCAGTCTGTAGATCTAGATTGCAATACTGACATTTGTAGGAAAAATTGCTTTCATTTTTTTGAGCTGGAAAACTAAATCTGTAAATGGGAACTCCGGAAAGAAAATCAGGTTCTTACCTACGGATTAAGACAAAAACCCTTTAGATTTGTTTCTGAGATTTTATTATTTACTAGAAATCAAAACATGTGAGTTCTTAGTGTTTGAAAATTTTTGTAGAAAACCTGGGAATATTTTATCAAGACATTATAATATGCAAGTAAGCAGAAATTGTTTCCTGAAAAAAAGCTGAGGTGGTGTTTTACAGCAAGAACATAAGCTTAGGTTTTTTATTGTATTGGAGAAAAACTGAGAAATAGGACATGCTGAGTTTGAGAGCTTATTTACTCTGTTCCGTTATCATTCTTCATACTATTCTCATATTATTGGGGCACCTAATTAATGTCCATATGATGATGCTGATATTCACTGAAGTTGAAGAACGTCCCCTTTTTTCATTATTTAGTTTGGCTTTGCTTCTGAGTTTAAACTGTTCACAGCTCTATATTTGTGTGTATTCCCTTTGAGAACAGGCGCTTGTAAATATCATCAAAGCTGAATTCCAGTATAAAGTTGAACAGTATGTAAATTAAGGATACCAAAGATGTAACAGCATCTTGTCAGTCCTAGCAAAAGGCATATCCTGAGCACTTAAAACACATAACATAATCAGTAGTTTTGGTAAATGCATTGTAAACCAACAAAAAACCCCATAGAATTTTGTTGATAATGAGATTAGAATGTGGTTTTCTCTATATGCATTAAACACTGAACCAACTACTTTTATTTGTTTCAATGCTATTGTATCTCCAGGAAATTTCTGTGGTTCATTTTAGTATGCCTGTTGACAGCTGAGACAAAAAAAAAAAAAAAAAAAAATGTTGAATCTTTTGGTCTGTATAAGTGTAAGTTTTCCTTTAGTTTTATGTAAATCATAGACACTTAGCATGTTGGGTTTAGCCCTACTCTTTGAAGGCTGAGGATATCCCTAATGTGTTTACAAAAGCTTCTTTTAGTAAGACTGAGTTTGAATATTGCACTCTCTTTGGTTCAAGTAAGTTCTGCCTTTTTCGGTAAAAAATACCATGACAGGTGGCAGAATGGATGAAATATTTACAGAGAACATGGAGAAGTAGTTTAAATACTTCAAAGCTACCATAGCTTTTCCATTTCTAATACTTCCTGCTTAAAAGTGATTTTTTTCTCCAGTTTCAATAACTTGAGCATACCAACATTAGATGAGAGGTTGAGGTCATGGGGCTTTTTAGATTGTTTTACAATAGATTGTGATGGGAGGCATGAAGAGGAGAATGGTTTCTCTTGGAAGGTTTGGATTGGGATAGCAAAAAATCCTTTATCAACAGAAAAGCCTTGCTCCTATATTCCTTCGTAGCCAAAAGTGTTGTACATTTTATCGAAGGACCCAGCTGAGAAATGTTATGCTTTTTTCAGTATGTTTCCCCAAACCTTTCAAAATGCAGAACTTTATTCAATGCTGTTTCAGACACTGTAAGAGGTTTTTGTTTTGTCAGTTCCTGTTTTGAAATACAGGTCACTAAAGCCTGAATCTACAAAAATATTATTAAATTAATTATGTATCTTTTTAAAATATACTAGATGTTGTACTAGGCATGAGAAGCACATTAACTTACTTTGGTATCTCTGTATCTTGTTTTCTTTCCAGTATTAAATGTTAGCCACATAAACATATTTAAATTTGAGGATACGCAATATATATACACTGGTGGTAGCCCTTTAACAGCTGAATTTAGTTGTAATATTGAAATTAAGTCTCCTGAATCAAGGAAGGGTAACACTTTTCACATATAACCTAACTGTTCAAATATCTGTTATTTCACAAATACTATGAGATATTCCTAACATCTACAAAAGCATTACATATCTACTTTGAAGACACTGACAGTTTTCTTTGAGGACATATCTAGCAGTGATTTGTAGGTTTCACTGTAATATAAGTCTTGCCATAGTGTGCTTCCTAATGTTATTGCCATCAGGAAAAATGGTTGTATTTCTTCTATATGTGGACCTCAAGTTATAAATATTTACTATGGTTCTGATCCCACTTAATGAATAAATTCTCTACTCCCAAGAAGTTATTAATTAATATTACGTGGAGGTTTTCATAAATTCTCTTTCCTTTTGCATACATTTGGAAAATACATTGATTTTTTCACAGTTCTGCCTAACTAAAAACACATTAGCTGTTTGATATAAACAACTCTTGTTTACTTATTTTTCCTGTGATGAAAACAAAGATTAATGCCACTTAAAACAAATCATAGAATTCATTATATATATAGGAAAAAAGTTATTTTATATATTATCTGTTTCTGTATATATTTAAGAGTTCCTTACTGGAGTTAGGGTCACTTGCGAGAAACAGGTATATTTTTAGAAATGTCATAAGATTGCACATTTTGTTAGCCATAGTCAGGTTTCTGTGTGCCTACCAAGGGAAGATGCAAAGGCACAAGGCAAGATTTAGCAACCCTGATAGTCTGTGTCATCCCCGTTTAATTGTGGTATTCAGTTTATTATGCTATTACGTTTTGGAATTTGTCTCTTAGAACATACCTGAACGATATGCAAAAGGCATATCCTGACCACCTAAAACGCATAACATAATCAGTAGTTTTGATAAAAGCATTGTAAACTCACAAAAAACCCATAAAATTTTGTTGATAGTAAGATTAGAATGTTCACTAAATAGGCTGAATGGACAAAAATACCCCCTCTTTAGTCTTTTGTCAATAGAGGGTGTAGGCTGAAAGAAGCAAATAGAAATGGAAAGGAACTGAGATGCCACAGCATCCCATTCCCATAGCACTGTGAAGCAGCTGACTGTGTAACTAGAGCTCCCTCAGGTTTTGAGAAACAGTGGGTGGCGGGATCCCCTGAGAACCCTGCAAACGTTCAGGTGGTACTAATGCTGCCTCTAACCATGTGGCTCTTGCCCCATATCTGCCACTGCCTTACAGATGCAGGCATTGTGGCAATATATCTCCTAGGAAACAGCGGGGGAGTCCTAAGAGCAGATGGAATGAACAGAGAAATGATGCTAACACAGCATTAAGGTTGTGTTAGAAAATCAATGAGGAAGCAGGGAATTAAGTATGTCAGGCGGTAGCACTTTGTGGTTTAGGTCTTGCCTGGAGAACTTCAGAGGAATACCCCCTATTTAAGCAGCTGAAGCTTGGGAAAATATGTCCTCCCATTTTTGCCAGTATCCAGCTTCCAAATTAACACCTAGTCTGCTGATTGTCATCTCTTTCTTTGTATAACAGCTTCTTGAACAGCTGAGCCAGGGGCTCTGGTGCGAGTTAGCCATCACAGAAACACACCAGGTCAGCAGGCAGTGTGCACTGTATCAGACACATCTGCCTGCCTCTGTATTTGGGAACTCAGAAACAATTAATGGGAGAAGACCCCACTTAAGTATTTAACTATTACAGGAGTAGGTCTGTTTAAGCAACATTGTTCTACCTTACCAAATTCTGGCAAAACCCATTAACATCAGCTGAATTAACTACTTGCTTTTAGATTCTCAAGAGAATCTCTGGGAGCAGATCTTTCTTACCCAAGATCAGTAAGCATTGTTATTCATGCTACTGTTACGTACCTCAGAGGAGAAGGTAACCTTCTCAAAAGTACCTGGCAGTCTGTTTCTCAAAATACAACAACTTTATCATTCAGTTTGCTATTTCTAAACAAAACAGACATTTTGATTGTAAGTGGGTTACAAGGAAGAAATAGGGTAGAAAGTAGCAGTATATCTTCTCTGCTTCCAATTCCCAGAACCTTTTTAAGGGCTCTGTGAATGATTTTAGAATCACAGATTTGTTCAGATTGGAAGATCATCTGGCCCAACCTTGTTTTCAAGGCAGGGTCAGCTGTAAGGTTAGAATGAGTTGCTCAGGGCTTTATACAGTCAAGTCTTGAAAACCTCCACATGTGGAAGCTGCACAACTTCCTTGGAAGACTTGATTCACTGCTTGGCTGTCCTCATGGTTAAAATGTTTTTCCACATATCTGGTCTGGAACCTCCCTTTGTTTCTATTTATGCTCATTGTCCCTTGACATCCTACCATACCTCACTGAAGAGCCTGGCTTAATCTTCTCATTGACCTCTCTATAGGCACTGACAGGCTGCTGTTAGATGCTTCTGAATCCATGTCTTCTCCAGGCTGAACAAGCCCACTTTCTTTAGACTCTCCTCACAAGGCAAGTGTTCCAGATCCCAAGCATCTTGGTGTCCTCTGCTAAACTCACTCCAGTTTATCAGTCTTCCTTGTACTGGGCAACTCAATTGTATTGGACACAGATACAGTGTAATAATGAGAGCTGAGCAGAGGATGACAATGCATTCCTCAGCCTCCTGGCTCTGCTTCTCTTGATGTAGACCTGGATGCTGTTAACTGTCTGTGCTACCAGGGGAAATTGCTGACTCATATTCAACTCACTACCCATCCCTCCAACATGTGTAGGTGTCTCTGGATGGCAGCCATGCCCTCCAGCATACAGACTAGTCCCCCCAGTTTGGTGTTATCTACAAACCATACGAAAAGCATCCATCGCCTACTCCAGGTCACTGACATTTAAACATATGTCCCTGGATACACCCATGCGGTACTTCACTTGTTATCTGCCTTCAGGTAAATTGCTACCCATCAGTAATTAGTTGGCACTCTAAGCCAATGATCCGGCTAGTTTTTCATCACTTAACTGTCTATTCGCCCATCTGTGATCTCCTAGCCTGGTTACAAGATTATGGTGAGAGAATTTGTTGGAGATCATCTTAGTGAGCTATATTTTGAAAAACAAAAGTGATGTTGGTTTGGAAATCCAAAATTTACCAAGGTTTACCCATGAACGACTTAGGCTGTGTCTGACCCGTGACTTATACTGGTGTCAGCTCTAGTGTGTCTCAGTTGGTGAGGGTCTTCTCCCATCTGTCCGAACAACCACACATTGCATGCATGTGCTGAGAAATGCTGCAGAGGTGTAGCCTACTCCTTTCTCCCTAGTTGTGGTGCTGGGCTTCATGCTGGCATGTGTGCCTCTGCTGTCCTGCCTTAGCACAAAAAAAAACATAGGTGACTTTCCTGAGGTAGCCATGTGCTGTAATGCTCTTCTCAAAATGTTATGTTTTTAACTCCTTCTTCCTCTTCAGCGCCTGTTTAGAGTAGTTTTTCTCTTCTAGAATTCACCCCCACAGCCCTGAGAAAAATAGCTCATTCTCTCACAAACACCTGTTTGAATCCCTTCGGACAATCTGTTGATGACTCAAGCAGCTATTTTGGGCTTCACACCTTTTTTGTACTTCTCCTTTGCTTATTTGTTGAATTTCAGTGGAAATAGAAAAGCAGTCAATGGGAAGGAGATCATCCTACAAACAGTTAAATGTTCATGTGTTTCAGTTACATCATCTTAGTCTTAAGAAAGAGGAAACCACAAACTCTTCTAAGTGACAATAGTAAAAAGGAGTTTTAAATGAAGATACCATAGGACTAAACTTCACAAGACTAAACAGTTTAAATAATAATGAGAACAACAGCAACACCAAAAATCAGCATTCAGCTACTTACTTATTCCTACTATGAAAGTTGAATTTTCTCTGTGGATTATCCTGTGTGGATTACCATTTATAAGAATGTAGGCATAAGAATCCATTTGTCACATAAGCCAAAACGGATACAGAAAGACAGTAAGATGGTTTTAATATAGGTATCTGTTAAAATAATGCATTAAAAAAATACAACTCTGAGATAAATGCAACATAAATCTTACGACCTACTGCAATAATTATTACATCATTACTCTTTCTGTATAAAAAAAATGAAACCTATTAGAAAACACAATCTCTTTTAAAATACTGTCATTTAAGGAATAATAGTGTAAATTTGATGCAAAGATTATCTACCAATTGTACTGGATTTTATTTATATTTCCCTATAATTCCCGGTTGTGTCTTCGTATTTTCAGGAACATATGGTGTGGTTTAACCTTGACATGCACTATGAAGTTCATATGTACATTTTTTATCTTATATTCTCCTAGGTCAGAGTTTTTAGTCTCCTGTATCTTGCAGTCAAGTCAGGGAGAGTGTTTTATAAGGCAGTGACTATTGGATCAGTCTGATTCTCAGATTGGTCTCATCAGAAGCTATAAAATGAGTATTCTTTCCTTAACACTACATACTTTGCTCTGTAAAAGCTATGCGTCTCACTCCTGTGATCCTTATACATGAAAGTATTCTCTAGCGCTATGCTTACTTTAAAGATTTAGAAAAAGTGTCACATAGGAGAATCAGGTTCAAAGGTGTTTTAAAAGTCAGTATGAAAATGAATCGTGACATTTATGTTTGTTACTTATGGCTGAAGTAAACTTATTTCTGAAAACAGAGCTTACTAGTGAATCAGCTCACTTTTTATGCTGGAGTCCCTCTTGCTTTTGCAGCAACTAAAAAAACACAAACATGAATCATGTTATGCTAGATTTGATCAAAGTAGTCCAGGGCGCTGTTCAGACAGCAGCCCAAACCAGTCACTCCAGATATACAAGAGGCTCTGCCCTAGGCAATTGTGAGTTCACCTACCCTGTATCCTACTAGATTAATTTGTAATTCATTTTAAGTCATAAAATTCCCAAGATAAGATTAAGGTCTGGGTTCCAGTGCCTATGCCCAGACCTGTTTATTCATTTTATATTTGTCTGCCTTTATAGAAACAGAAAAAAAAAACCAAAAAAAACCAAACCAAAACAAACCAAACCAAAACAACCAAACAAAAAATGTGTGACAATAGTGCAAGAGCGGATTTAAGTTTCTTAAATGGGCAGAGGAGAGATTCAGAGCAACCCTGCGGAGAAGGACTTGGGGGTGGTGATTGATAAGAAACTCGACATGAGCAGGCTTCAGTGTGCACTTGCAGCCCAGAAAGCCAACCGTATCTCGGGCTGTATCAAAAGAAGCATGACCAGCAGGTCAAAAGAGGTGATCCTGCCCCTCTACTCTGCTCTTGTGAGACCTCACTTGGAGTATTGTGTCCAGTTCTGGTGTCCTCAACATAAAAAGGACATGGAGCTGTTGGAGCAGGTCCAGAGGAGGGCCATGAGGATGATAAGAGGACTGGAGCACCTCCCGTATGAAGACAGGCTGAGAAAGTTGGGGCTGTTCAGCCTGGAGAAGAGAAGACTGCGTGGAGACCTCATAGCAGCCTTCCAGCATCTGAAGGGGACCTACAAGGATGCTGGGGAGGGACTCTTCATTAGGGACTGTAGTGGTAGGACAAGGGGTAATGGCTTTAAACTTAAACAGGGGAAGTTTAGGTTAGATATAAGGAAGAAGTTCTTCACAGTGAGGGTGGTGAGGCACTGGAATAGGTTGCCCAAGGAAGTTGTGAATGCTCCAACCCTGCAGGTGTTCAAGGCCAGGCTGGACAGAGACTTAGGCGACATAGTTTAGTGTGTGGTGTCCCTGCTCATGGCAGGGGGGTTGGAACTAGATGATCTTAAGGTCCTTTCCAACCCTAAATATTCTATGATTCTATGATTCTTTCTTTCTGTCTTTCTTTCTCTCTCTTTTTCCCTGTAAATCTTTTTTCCTGGCTACAAGTAGCCAGGTTTCAATGGGAAAACCAGAGTTTCTCTCCCATTTCTACTTTCTAGCTCTTCTACAAGGTGATGGTAAGAGAAATTTCATGGGAAGTGGCAGAAGCAGGATGCGAATCTCTGTTCCAGACCGAGGCCAACAATCAGATGGAAAGCCAATGATGATCATACAAAATCTGACCTTTCCTGCTTTTTCCTTCTGAGAAAGAAACTGGTCACTCTGTGCTGAACTCATTGAAGTCAGCATTCACTAAATATGGTCTGAGTGTATTTATTGCATCATAAGAAGAAGCAATGTTGTTAGATGCTGTGGATCACATCAGAACCTTGTCATGAGAGGGATTCTTAGTTTGTCAATTAAAGGGACTCCTCATATGCTTAGAGACCCTAAATTATGTACCCAGAGATCCTTTTAGTGCTATCGAAAAATGCGTGTAGTGCCTTTAATTTTATACCTCTGCCAAAACATGACCTTTTTATATTTATTTTCATGGACATACATGCTTATTATGCTGAGTATCAATGAGTCATACCTTCGACATCAAGCCTGGTACAGAAAAATTTGACAGGAACTGTGTTTTAGCATTTTTCTCTTTTGATGTTTCTGCCAAAATTTATATAAAACTGACACTGTGGATGAATAAGTAGGTATATTTAATATAAAATTATGCTCAGAATAATTTTTTGAAAGAAAACTGTAAAGGTAAATTTACAAAGCATGCATTTTGCTATAATCATGGACATTTTTAACAAATGTAATTGTGAGATTTCCAGAACCCTGCAGGGAAATGTACATGTTTGTAATAAAAAGGCCTCAAGCTGTTAAAACTGGTAGAATTTCTGAAATGTCAAGAAAGTTCAGTTTGCACTAGACTTCTGGGTTTAAAAACAGGATGGAAAACATACCAGTGTCTCTCTTTTCTGAAGAAAACTGAAATATATCTGGCACAAGGAGTCCAGCAGTTGGAAGGAAGTATGAATAAGGTTGGCACAAAATGTTGTTCCATTAGTAAGTGGTTACATATCTGTCTCTAATTAGTAGTATGGCATATAATTTGTGCTCCATGCTCTTCATTTTATAAAAAGTCACATCTTCAACCTACCCCATATTTACTAAATAATTCCTTTAAGCTAGGAAATCTAAATGGATTTATTATTCATTAAATACCACGTAAAGTTAGGTAAAGATTAAAATGAGAATGGCTTCCTTAATAAGCTTAGCTAAGCCATACAGGAGACAAAGCCCAACGTGTCAGAACCTACAGCTATTGAAACTTGGATTTTAAAAAGACGGGATTAATTGTAAAGCTGTTGTTACTTGCATTATGATTTTACACTTATATTTAAGAGGGCTTTCAAGGCTCTGTCTTTTACTGTATATCCTCTTATGTCAAGTCAATCAAAATTCAGGTTTGAATGTTAGCAATTTAATTATTGCTAGAAAACCTTAATTTTGGCACTTTTTTACCTTTTAAAGTAAATACAGAATAGTACTACTGTTTCACTGAATTGAATGATCCCACAAGGCATTGCAGTTGTACTACAATGGAAGAAAAATGGTTTTGCTAGGAATCAGACCTCAGTATCAAGGCAGAATGGACAAGAACTGCTGCAAGACTCAGTTTGCCTCTTGTAGCTATTCGTAAACCTCATCCCATAAAATCTCTCCAGAAACAAATTTGTAAGAGTTTAAGTCTGATCAGGTGTCTTGTTTCCATTCATTTCTAGAGGATTCTTCCTTCTGGATAGAAGATTCAACAATAGTATCTAACACCAGTAAAAATAGATTTTTAGTGAGATTTTTAAACCTTAGTAAGAAGACTTAATCACATTCCATGAATACCTAAAGAATATTATGTGTCCTAGTTCAATATTAGCCATTAAATGATCAAACTTGTCTTTTAATTGTAGGAAATTGTCAATTGCAGATAGGAAGATTTCAAAACTTCAAATTATGGCATTAATCCCTGTGAACACATATTGCCAGTAGCAAATGCAAAGCCTGAAATGAATTAGAACTAAGCCAAATTTTGTTGCTTTGCAGTTGCCATGGCTAGGAGCTTGCATACAAATAATTGGTATAGCTCAGCTGACACTTGTTATGCCATGATGACTTGGTTGCGTGTTTGAGCCCCTGAAGGTCTCAGTTCAATACTTAAGTGAAAGGTATGATAAATGAAGCAAAGCCAAAGAAGCATTTTGAGGTTTCTTTGTCAAAGAATCACTTTGCAGAATTTCCGTTCAAGATACGTGTATACTGTACCCAGCACAAATGGGCTTTGGTATCTCTCAGTGTTACACTGTATTAGTGTTAAATAATAATTCATATGGGCCTTGCTAATCTCAGGTCAGGTCCTTCTGTTCTCTATATATAAACCTGTTATCATGTGTCAGCTAGAATCATAGAATCATAGAATCAGGACTGTTTTGGGTCACTTGGATTCATTTGTCTCCCTGGAAACTGGTGAACAGAAATCTGCTAGTGCACTATGAAAGTTTAAACTTCTGGAAGGAATTTATCTAAGTGGTGTTGAAGGAAAGGGAATAAAACATGGATTATAATGAATGCATGGAGCAAGTAGGCTTTCCATGCAGTCCCTAGCTTGTTTCTTTTTCAACTTCTTGTTAGGCTCATATGCACAATACTCTCCTGTGACAGTCTGGTTCTCTCACCATGGTCTACTAGAGGCTTTTGTTTTCAAGAACCTCTAAAATATAAGAATAGATCAATCATAAAACATTACCCAGTTTCTAAATAGAGTAACAAAAAATTTAAAAATCTTGTGCCTTTTGGCATTGTCCTGGGTTCAGCTACAGCAGTCATTTTTTCTCCTTCTTAGTAGCTGGTGCAGTGCTGTGTTTTTGACTTTCAGTCTGGGAACAACACTGATAACACCGATGTTTTTAGTTGTTGCTCAGTAATGTTTACTCCAACCAAGGACTTTCTCAGTCTCATGCTTTGCCAGAGAGGAGGGGAAGCCAGGAGGAAGCAGAGGCAGGACACCTGACCCAAACTGGCCAAAGGGGTATTCCATACCACAGCACGTCATGCCCAGTATAGAAACTGGGGGGAGTTACCCGGAAGGCCCAGATCGCTGCTCGGGTCGGGCTGGGTATCGGTCGGCGGGTGGTGAGCGGTTGTGTCCTCTCCCCTTGTTATTCCTCTTATCATTATTATTGGTAGCAGTAGTGGTTTGTATTATACCTTAGTTACCGGAGTGCTGTTATCTCAACCCGTGGGAGTTACATTCCTTCGATTCTCCTCCCCATCCCTCCAGGAGCAGGGGGAGGAAGGAAGAGGGGGGGCAGTGAGCGAGCGGCTGCATGGTTCCATGTTGCCGGCTGGGCTTAAACCACGACAGGCATCTGGAAGGGAACGCTGCTTTCCTACAATGTTCTAAACCTGTCAGTACAATTGTTTTAGAGATGCTGCTGTGTGTACAGGGAATGTCACTGGTTTCAGTGGTTGCCTCTGCAGGCAAAGTAATCTGATCTGTGCAGGTCACAGAGCATCCACTAAGGGAATTCCCACCACAGGAACAGAGAGAATACAGATAAACTTTCCAAAGGTAATTTGGCTATGTCGTGTCATCCGGGGCATGACGGATATAGATATAGTCTGGGAGATTTTGTAGGAGAAGACATCCATGCTAAGTATATAATTTATAATGTAACATTTTATACTTGCTAATTTTAGTTGCCAAGAGAGACATTTAGCATTAATTATTAATTATTGTTGTTGTTGGTAAAAATAAACCTATCATTGAGGTTCTGGGAGTATTTCCAACATCAACAAATTTTCAAATTGATTTATTAGCAAATATAAACATTTTAATGTTATTTCTCCCTCCAGTCAGAACCTCAGCTTATTTCATGCTTCCCCCTCCCACAGCAAAAAGCTTGAGTAAATATATCAGCATTTCACTCTGTTGTCAGTGTCAGCACATCCAGATCTGTCAGCTCGCCTATAGAAGCAAGGAGTGAGGGAAAG
>NW_009911848.1:19175-25959 GCF_000696875.1 Nestor notabilis
AGCTGTAGTAAGAATTTTCAGCTTCTGTTTCTGAGCATTTTAACCTTAGAAATATTAATTGGTACACAGAAGCAGTGGATGTTATGAAGAAGGCTGGATGTGAAACTTTGTTAGGTAAAATGGGGAAAAAAAGATGCTATGTTTCTACCCAGCAGCACAAGTGAGGGTATTTTAGACTACAGGGAGAAGCTGCGCCAGAAACAGTAGTGCTGTGAAGGGGACAAACTTTCCTTTTACTGATTACAGTGACACTTGCGCCAAACCAAAGAATGAATTTATTTTTTGCAGTAGCAGAAGCTTCCAACTGGTCTGGAAGTGTCACTCACCACGCACTCCACATATTGAGGTGATTATAGCAGTTGAATATGCAGGCCTCTCAAGACAGTATGCCAGTGAAACACATACGAGAAAAGACAGGTCACAACTACATTCCTGACATTTAGGAATTTAAGGACTTCTCCATTTTCAAATAGAGAAGGTGGCTTACAGGATGCACCCTTTACCTTCCAATCACGTAGGTTTTCCTCAGTATTTGAATGTCACTGTTGCAATTTTCTGGTGATGGCAGGGCTCTGAACTCACAAGAAATAGACAGCATACGACTACAGTATTCAAATCTTCAGTGGCTTTGGCCAGCTGGGCAGGTTTGTTTCATGGTCTTTTCTTACAGAGGAACCCATCATGTTCCTAGACCATTGAGGTGTTTTCCCAGTGCTTCAATGTGGAGTCTGACAAAAACAACTTCCTCAAGGATTTACAAGTTAGAAGTTTAGAGTTATAAGTTACAAGGCCACACATGTGGCCATGTATGTGGCCATATTGAGTGGAACACCTTTTTTACTTTCACTAAGATATTCCCTGCATTGTCTTAGATGTTCACTGATTTTAGTGCATTCCACAGAGATAGCTCTGTGACAGATAAAAAGCCATCTTCTGCCACTGAGATACTTTTTTTTTCCCCCGCAGATAGTCTCTTAGTACATATTGTTTTACATGGGAACTGTTTGCATCCCTTATACATTAATTTTTTAATATGAGACTCAGTGAGACATAAAGCCAGGGGTTAATCATGTGGTTAGCCATGGGGGTAATGATTTAAAATAACTGAAGGGATTTTGTTTCCTCTAAAATGTTACTAATGCATTATTTAATAAGTCATAATTTGTATATAATAAAATGGCTAGGCTCAGTCAATGATAATTATGTTACTTAGGAACAATTTAAAGTTACACATATTGAAAACAGTATAGTAGCATTTGCTTTTAATCTGAAGCTGTGTGCTAAAATCTTTGTTTCCTTGAGCTTTATGTGCAACACTGCATTTTGCTTAATATTTTTATGGTTATTTACCTTTCAAAATAACCAAATCTAAATTGGAACAGAGCTCAAAGCACTTTGGCAAAAGATATGTTAATGATTTCCAATTAGGAAGAAAAAAAATTGTTAAAAACTAAGATAATGTGTTACTAGCAATACAATTACACTGTCTGTGGCCTTCCAGGCCACAAAGAGTTTGAGGAGAGAACAGTAAACCAACATGTTCTGTAGACAAGACAGCTACCCGTTCTTCCCCTCTTTAACACCAATTCCAAGGGAAAATCTTCCTTGTGAAAACATAGTTGTGGTACTGCTGGCTTTGTGGAGAAGCTGGTCACAGTAAAATTACTTCCTAATTGCTGTGAAAAATACAGGTCACTTCTTGGGCAGGAGTAAGGTGGTGCTTGAACTCCACAGGCATGATGTCTGTCACTGACTGTCAGAAAGGAGGAGGGAGGGAGACTTTTCCAGCCAGGCTGTCTTTACTTAAGAGCCAAGAACCACTTTACACAGCCCCTGTTGTGTGGCATGGAAGGTCCTAGTTTTGAAGACTGCATTTTCTTTTTCTGTAGCCTTCTTGCAAGAAGTGTTTGTAGTGACTGGGGAATTCCCTTCAGGCTTGGGGGGGGGGAGGAGCTGTTTCCAAATTAAAAACTAAGAAAGTAAAATGGTCATTGCACTGTTTCTTCTTTCATCAGTTCTCCTTTCTTTATCTTTTCTTCCCTTCATTTCTTTTTTATTCTTTCTTCATTCATTGTTTGCCTTGCTTTTAGGATTTGTTATCTTCTACTTTAGTCTGGCTTTCCTCACCTTTTCCTTTGTTTGGCTTCCCTGCTGCTGTTTCCTTGTTTGCCATCCAACATGTTTGCCATCCAACATCTAAGCCAACACTTGGGAATTCAGGGACTTCTACACATTTCCAAATAGAGAAGGCAGTTTACAGGATGCAGACATCACTTTTCAATCATGTAGGTTTTCTTTGGTATTTGAATTTCACTGGAGAACAATTTTGGTAATGGCAAGGCACTGAAACTCATAAGAAAGAGAGGCAGCATCTGACTACAGTATTCAAATCTTCAGTAGCTCTAGCCAACCAGATCATTTCTTACAGAGGAACTTAACCACTACATGCCTGGACTGTTGGAGGGTTTGCCCAATGCTTCAACCTGGAGTCTGACAAAACCAACTTCTTCAAGGATTTACATGTTAGCAGAAGGAAAGGTCCTTCTCTGTTCTGTCCCACCCCCTCTCCTGCCTCTCTTTTGTTTCCTGAGAGGCAAAGATCTTCCTGCTCATTTTGTCCCTCTACAGTTCTTGTCCGCTTTTTCACCCTGTTGAAGTTGTCTGCCTTGGCTGTCAAGCTTCTCAAGAGATAGATAATGTCTTTAGAGCAATAGCTACCCTCTCTTCTGTCATTACCTTCAAATTATCAAATTCCCTTTCTCAGGGAGGATAAGCTGAACATTTCAAGCAGAGTCATAACAACTTGAAGACAGTAGTTATGCCTCATAGATAGAAAAATGAGAAATAATGGAAAATGTGGTTATGAGATGTGATAGCTCAGTAAGACTCTTATCATGTACCAGTGGGACTTTTACATGGTGTGCAAGCAGTCCTCCATTGCTGTGCTTCTCAATAAAAATGCTTTGGTTTTCTTTCTGTTATTGAACTTCAGTTTAAAAGACAGAGGGGAGAAGAAATTGTATTACTATATATTTATTATAAAATTATACTATGCAATGATATTGTATATTAGCATTTTTTACATATTGTATATAGCGTTTTTTACATATTTACATATTAAAGAGGTTTTCTCTCAAAATTCAGTAGCCCTAGCTGGGGGTTATATCCTAAAACAGACGGCAATCTAATGCATCACTGATACTCCACCAGCCCCACCGTGCAGAGTAGGATTGAAAAACAATCTTGTGCATGGGTGCAAGAGCAACCAACGATCTAAAGCCTTGCTCTGAAGCTTCTTTACAAAACCATCCATTCTGTCATGCAATTGCTCTGTTCCTGTGTGGCTTTATGCTGTTATAGGAAATCACAATATGTAGCTTTTTTTTAATTCCCTTTAGTAAGCTCAATGTCACTATCTCCTGTGCTATACTGGTATCTTGAGCTCTCTGTCATCTTTTAAAGTAGACCAGTTGATTTTCATTAATTTATGACTAATATTTCCTTTTTAAAAGTCAAATCTACCTTTACAAAGTTGTTTTTTTTTTCAATCAAGTAAAAGAATTAAACATTTTAAACAGATAAAATTAAACTCAGTAAATAAATAAACAGATTGTTTATTACACATCCACCTTCCAGGCTGATCTTCAGCCTTTTTTTATCTCTGTGCTGTCACAGATTGAGAATATCAGATTGATGCTCAGAACATCCTGTCACTTCCCTGTATCTAGCACTGTATCAATGTTTTCTAAAATCTACCTTTAAAAATTTATTATAAACTATGGGCTAGATGAAAAGCATTAAATGGGTCTGGGTTGTCAATCGGCAGCCAGTAATGCTTGCAAAATGGCAAGTATAGAGTAATAGCAGAACCACTTGAAAACCATCACAATCAGCATACATAGGTATGAGTCACTAGATAAAGTTAAAAACAGTGAAAATAAAACCTGAAGTCTAATTCAGGTCCTTTTCATTCCTTTCAAAATGCAAACAGGCCATAAACCCTCTGCTGCCTGGTTAAGCAGTTAGTTTACAATTGCTTTCTATCAACCGCTCAGCACAAAGTAGCTCAAAAATACTAGCAAATACATCCTTCTTTATTTCTTCCAACTGCTTGTCAAAGACTAATAGAATGGGTGCTGTTCTTTTGATTTCTTTAATTCCAAATATGGGATTCATTCCCTCTCAACTCTCATTTAGGGGTAGATTTTCCATACAATGCTTTTTAAACTTCACAATGCCCCCAGATTATAATAGGGGCTGTGCAGCATAAAATCCTGCAGCACTTTGAAATTAAGTTTACAACCCTGCAGTGCTTTGGAAGTGATGGATATTTATTCAGCAGTGTGTGCTGGCACTATAGTGGAGAAAGGCCAGAGGAGTTTCACCAATACTGCTGGGACACGGCTAAAGTTTTTCACATAGGACCTCTCAAAGAAGCATTATTTTGTATTGATAGTGCCTGCCAAAAAAAGCAACCTATGACACATTTGATATACTTTTAGATAATGTTGTCAAAGACTAATTTTAGCAGATCCAACATAGAAGCAAGATTTCCGTTTGTCAGAATATTAACCTCTTTGCTTGTGGGATGCCGTTTGCCTTGTATATAGGAATCTCTGTCTTTTCAATTATTATTTTAAATCTATCTTTTCTGATGGGACAGGTTTCAAGATACTGAATTGCATGGTGGTTTTGAAAGTAAAAGTTCTAACAATTTGTTACACAACTGTAGTAAACAGGGCATTTAATCAACAGCATTTGATAGATGATAGTGCCTGCAACTGAATTAGACCTTAATTCTGAAATGAATTCTTTGGAGCCCCAACAAAGCTCTGAGAACTGTGCAAGAATTTCATTTAAGAAAGGCCTTTTGTTGCAATGATTGTGGCATTGTAAAAAAGCTAAAGTAGCCATTATCACTCAGCTCTGTGGACCACGTAGTTTCTAAATCATTGTTCCCAAACAAAAATTCATGGTTCACATACAACACCCTTATGGAAAAGTGCTGTATATTTCATTCAAAATGGCATTTCTTTTTTTTTTTTTTTCCCCAAGTAACTTTATTTTAGCTTTTTGGAGAATATTCAGTGCATCTCTTGAAAATACACAATTCCAGAGCAGTTTGGAATAAATTCTAAAGAACTCTATTAAGAATGTTTCTTTGTGTGTGTATGTATGTGTGACAGTGTGCATGAATGCCTGTGAGTGGTAAGTGCAGGATTTTCCAAATAGAGATCAGTCATATGTTAATTTTGACTTTCAAATACATAACTTCCTTTGATTGTAATGGAGTCTATGAGTATGTGTGAGAGTAGAACACAGTCCATTAGAGATTAAATCTACCAGCTTCAGAAACCTGAAGTCAAAATGCAACATGTTATTAACTCATTTCCAATACGAGCAAATAATGAAAACAAGGGGAATGTGATAAATACATAGATAAAGAAATTAATGAGAATATCTGAACACAAAAGGCATGAAGAACTCACAATGTATGCTACTGAATCAAAAGCTAATATGTTATTTTTCTTTTTTTCTTTGTTTGAAAATATGTTTGAAAAATATTCATGTGGCTATATTCTTTTGAAAACCTAAAAATACATCCAAAACCCTTTTGTTTTTTGTATTACAGTATTCTCATTACCTTTTACAATATTACAATAATTACAATATTACTAATTTACCTTATTTGAGGTAAGTTAACATTTATCGATCTAAGCAATTAAATGAATAATAAGAAATATTTCAGAGTTCAAAATAATGTTTAACCTTTTAATAAGCCTGACACTGGTAGGTGAAGTCTTTACTGTAAAAGCACATTGGTGATTTTTCTTCATTTTTGACATCTAGTTCTATACATCATGTGATTTCCTGTATCAGTTGTCTCACGCTCGTGACATTTTAGTTTTTGTTAGAAGTTAAGTGTCAGCAGCTATTATGGCAATAAGAAGCTGTGAACGTATTACAGGTCCCTTAGCAAGCAGCTTGAATTGGATCGTATTTTGCACAATGATACAGTTACTTTTTAGTGAACTGAGAATCAAGTCATGTCTTAAGTAGTCATGACATTATATCCAGCAGAATTTATTATTCTTTCTATTAAGTTTTTCTGTGAACAATCACAATACTGACAAGGCTGCCATGTTAACATTTTTAAGCAGCTAGTGGGGTTGATTTGCCTACAGGCTCCCAGGGGACAGTGGGTGTTCCAATCATTTTACAAAAAGAAGTGACAGGTTGTGTTCTCATGAGTGACTGTGCCACTTTATGCCTCCAGATTCTTCCATTTCAGCAGGAAACTTAAAATTTTATTAGAAACATTGGTATACATTTACAATGTAATATTAAACTGATTTAACTTTAACTTGGCAGCTCTTCAGTTACTGATTTGCCATGTACAAGCACAAGTCCATGTGCCTATGAAAGACTTAACTCAGCCTGATTTTCAGCACCTTCTCTACCTTTAGGGTAGAAAGGATTGATTTATTTCTTAATCTAACAGGAGGGTTTAGCATGATATTTAGCATTTAACCAGAGACTTGTGCTAATAAGACAACACCAATAACTTTCACTTTTCTTAAAAATACTAATATGCAAGCACACTAGTCATCAACTCCATTTACAGCACAGCATCATAACTTAAAGCAGTTGAAGATATTACAGATGTTATATACAGATATAGATAATATAATACAGATATTACAGACTATTTGCTTTAAAATTGGTTCTGCTTATCCCCCCGATGATAAGTGTGAAATATTGTTCAATACTCAGTAGTCTAGAG
>NW_009911849.1:0-1897 GCF_000696875.1 Nestor notabilis
GGGAGCCGCAGGCTGCGTGGCCGGGGCCGTTCTGCTCCCGGATCTGGGATCCCAGAGCTGTTCCCAGCGCTTTGCCCGGCCGACGGGGGGGAGCTGGATTTTCCTCCGCAGATCCCAGCCTCCACCCCGATGCCTGCATGCGGGGAAGGCTCCGGTTTCCCCCTCCATTGCCCTTGCGTAGCCTCAGCTTCGATCCCGCCGGGCTCAGATGGGATCAGTCGTCTGCACCTACCGGATCCGACCCCGCCGTTCCCATCCCTGCTCCGTGGGGAAGCTCTCCCGGGCTCGGGAGCTGCGGATGGTGATGTGGATACATTGGAACGTGCGCGGGAGCCGCCCTTGCCTCGGCCTTCACGCATCTCCCCAACCGCCACCGCCGGCCCCTCAAGCATGGCACAGCCACTTGTGCCCCGGCTGCTGCTCGGGCAGCCACCCTTCCCAGCCGGAACTGGTCCAAGCTGGGACTGGGCAGCCCAGCGGCACCAAAATAGACCTGGCAAAGGCATCAGCCGGGACATGCTCCCACTGGGGCCTTGGCCGAGTCTCCCATCAGGCAAGGAGGTCACTTTGTGCCCTCTTGGGTGCTCTGTCCCTGCCTGGGGACTTCCCAGCTCACCTCCATCTCTGCTCAGGGACAGGCCATAAGCTGTCTGGATTAGCAGGGAAGTGGCACCAGAGCTGCTGCCACACACAAGACAAAATAACCCTGACATTAAGGACCTGCCACGAGTGTGTCCCTCAGGAGCTGCTGCTGCGGTGTTCCCAGAGTCATAACAGTTATCCCAGCTCCTGGAGCTGCACTGGGGTTGGGGTGGGGCAGGATTTGGGATGTTTCTGGGGAGGTAGATGTGCAAATGTGATGACCGGTGATGTTTATGCAGAACTCTTTCTCGTCAACTCTGGTACCCACAGGCTGGGGGGGAGGTGATGTGAGAGCCAGTGTTGAAGGCAACCAGAGAGATGGGAGCTGGGTGTCCTGCTGGGATCCAGCTAAAGACCCTCTCCCAAGCCCTGCTGGGACTGGGAGAGGGAAGTTGGCTCTGCCCATCACCGCTGGCTCAGGCACGTGGCAGTAGCATGGAGCATCCTTTGGCAAATCTCCTTCCCAAAAGTGCAAGCGTGGGGAGTACCAGTGCTCGCCCCCTCCACCAGTAGCTCCATCGAACTGGTTTCCAGCCAGGAGCTCAGATCGGCTGCCAACGGATGAGAGCAGTGAGCTGGGCATGGTGGGGGGGGAGAGATGGAAGGTTGCAACACAACTTTCAATTCTCCCATCTGCTGAGTATTGTTTGGGAAAAACAATGAAGCCGTTCTTTAAGCGCAACCTTCGGGAGAGCCCCGCTCGGCGCCTGCCAGGCCGGGCCGGGCCCTGCTCGAGCTGATCCCAAATCCTCACCATAAACCAGATCCTGGTTTAAGCGTGGTGCATGGGGCTGGGATGGGCATGCGGGGTGACCTGCTGCAGGAGAGACGCAGTCGGGTGAGAGCCGAGCGAGCGGCCGGAGCGAGCGCTGCACCACTCTCCACCGCATCACCTTGAACTTGGCTGGGGCCTCATGCAATAAATCAGCCGCCCTCCTCCAGCGCTCCAATAATTCACCTCCCTGGGCAGCTCCGGCCCTTTCTGTGCTTCCCTCCCTGACCACGGTTCCCTGCCTCCCTCCCTGCCTTTCCCTCTGTACTGGGGCAGGGAGCAAACCCACCATGTGCCCAGCGCTGCGTGCGCGCGCTTCTGCAGCTCGCTGAACAAAGCCCAGCTCGCTGCCCGCCCACCTTGAAGCAATAGGGAAGAGTTCCCTTTGGGGCTGGTTTTTGTATTCCCCCAATCCCGGGTGGGCTGGGGATGGATGCTGGGATTGGCACATGGCCTGAGCCTGCTTTGACCCGCCGTTTTTTT
>NW_009911849.1:1930-2752 GCF_000696875.1 Nestor notabilis
GTATTGGGAGGGGGCAGTGCCGGCGCGGTGAGGCTCAGTGGGCAGAGGAGCCGGCCACACTTTCCTTGGAAAGGTGCAGAAAATGGCATGGAAGGTGGCTCCCCCAGGAGCCCTGGGAGCTTGGGAACCCCAGGTGAAAACTGCCACGGTGGCAGACGGAGATTCGTCCTGGCTCAGGGCTGTGTGTGGCGGGGAGAGCCTGGAGCTGGGTTTGGCACCTAGAGGGAGAGGAGAGGATGGTGTCCTCTGCCTTGGGGTGATGGAGGCAGGTCCCTGCAGGGAAGGGCTCTCCAGGACCACTTGTCCTGCCTGCTTGCCAGCTTCCCAGTGCTGCCTGTACCAGCCTTCCCGTGCCTGGCCTTTGGACACTTCCCCACACTCCAAGGGGTGCCCATCGTCCCCTGTCATCCACGTGCCTGTCCTAGGGACAAGCCAAGCTCTGGATAGTAGGATGAGGATGGTGGCACCGACGTGGAGCTGGAGGGGAAGAAGGAGGGCTTGGAAGGAGATAAAGTATCTCCCTGTGAGGCTGGAACCCTGGACATGCCATAGCTCTCAGTGCACCAGGATGGCAGCACCATCACCAAGCACTACCAAGGGGCTTACTGCTGGTGGGAGGGGGCCGGGCGGCTCCTGTGCCCCTCAGTCCCTGCAGCTGAGCGGTCCCTGGGCAGTGCAGGCAGGGCCTCGGGGTGCCCAGGACACCATGTGCTCCTCAGGGACCCACGGGGCAGGGATTCCTCGCGCGGCACCTCGGGCTGTACAGGGCAGGTTGGGGCAGGGTAGTGAAGGTGATGGGGAGTGGCTGGAGCATCAATGGGT
>NW_009911849.1:2785-3187 GCF_000696875.1 Nestor notabilis
TGCCTAGTGCCAAACTCTGGTGGGTTTTGGGTACCAAAGCATCATTGGAAGCTTTGGATGCATCAGATTGTCACAGACAAGAGCTCAGCCTCCCTCCCTGGCCCCTTGGGCACCTGGAGGCGGTGTCACCCTCAGGAAGGGAACAGACCCCTGTAGAGGGTATCCCAGGGCCTGGCTGTCCGTCATGCGGGCCCCAGGCAGGCATCCCCACGGCTTCACTGTGCTGTGCCAGTTTGGCCGAGACCCAGTGCTGGCCGCCAAGGCTCGGCGCTTCCCAAGTCCTGGAGAGGAGCTGGGAAAGGATCCCATGGCCCAGGTGCGGCAGCGCTCCCGCGCCGGGGGACCCGCAGGCCAGCCCCTGCCAAGGATTGATTTCCCGGTTAACTCGCCACTGCCTGGAAA
>NW_009911850.1:0-1611 GCF_000696875.1 Nestor notabilis
CCCCCCCCTGCCCGCGTGGCTGCCGGATCCCAGGCCAGCAGGGACACTGGGAGAGAGGAGCGGGGACAGGTCAGTGGCACCACGGGGGAGGGCATGGGGCGAGGGGGTACCGTGCTGTCAGGCATGGTCCTCATGTGCAGAAAATTCTCAGGGCACTGGGCATGGCTATGCCTGGGGGATGCCCAAGGCCCTGGCGGTGTCGCAGCCATGTCGATGCTGTGGGCCATCCCACTGGGGGAAGACCATCTGCTCCTCGCTGCCTCCTGCCAGCACCAGATCCTGCTACGGGCAAGTCCCCAGAATGGCCAAGGCCCCACAGCCCCGCTGCCCTTACTGGAGAGGTGCCCACTGCTCAGGGACATGTCCCAAACTGGGGCAAGGAATGGGATGGGGCGGCTGCAGGTGAGCCGGGGATCAGCAGCCCCACATGGGCTGGCATCAGGGGCATGGGGCAGTGGGCTGCAGCCCCCCAGATGTTTGCTGGGCTGCGGGGAGGCCCAGGAGGAGCCTTCTGGGGAGGCAGGGGCCTGTTGTGCTCCAGCTGTGCTGTGTTTCCCTAGCTACACTGTGCAGCTGGCCGGGTGTTTGTACCGCCCTGAGTTGATTTTGGCAGCCTTGCGTTTCCCCCTCCTCCCTTCCCCATGCGCCTTCCCCTCCGGGGGCGCCTGCCCGCCGCGCACCCACCACCCATCACTGTTACCCTCAGTGCAGGTGTCAAAGCAGGGATACGGATGGCCCACACTGCCCCCCCTCCTCACAGTCTGTGCCTCAGTTTCCCCAGCTGGATGATGCTCTCCCCAGGCTTTTCCATTGTGTGTGCTCACTGCCCACCATCTTCACCAGCTCAGGCACATGTGGGTGATGAGCAGGACCAGTGCTGGGTGCTGCTCTCTCAGCCTTTTCCATGGCTGCCCCCTCCCCTCCCCAGGCAAGGGAACCCAGACACCCGGGCTCCTCCAGCCACTGTCACTGGTGGGCAGCAGCCCGGGGTCCTGCCCTGGAGCCTTCCTCTGACAAGGGTGGACGTCGGCCAGAGGGATTTGGGGATATCAAGGACACAAGTTGTGGGGTGCATGTGACTTTGCAGAATGCAGAGTGGACTGGAGGGTGGTGCAGCATGCTTCAGGGGCCCCATGCTCAGGGCTGCTGAGTGGATGGAGGGTCTTTATGTCCTGGGGAAGGGCTGGCTGCATGGGAGAGGTCTGCAGGGGATCCATGTGTCACAGGGATGGTGCCCTGCAGTGCCCTCTGTCCTGGGGTGCCAAGTGGCCTGAGAATGGGACGAATGGATGGATGAGTCCCCAGGCTGTCCCATGCCTGGGAGGCCCTACGAGCCCTGGGAGCGCTGTATGGATGGGGAGCACGCAGGATGCCCCGTGCCTAGGACATGCCCTATGCTAAGGAAGAGTATATGGATTGAGGAGAGGAGAATTTGAATGGGGGTGCCCCACAAATGCCTTATTCCCAAGGACGCTTATGTGGATAAGGGACTCCCTGGGGGCTCATATGGGTGGGGGCATGCCTGGGATGTCCAGTGCCCATGAACACCCTGAGCTCTGTGGAAGGGGTGTGGATGGTGGTGTCTCCACAGTGCCCTGTGTCCCAGAAGGT
>NW_009911851.1:0-1001 GCF_000696875.1 Nestor notabilis
ACCCATCGCAAAGATCGCTACGCGCCAAGAGCCTGAGCTGCAGTTTGCATCCTCATCCTCATCCTCCCTCCCTGCCCTCCCCAGGCAAAACCTGCCAGCAGGCTGACCCCTGCGCCTCCAACCCCTGCGCCAACGGGGGCCAGTGCGTCCCCTTCGAAGCCCACTACATCTGCCGGTGCACAACCGGCCTCCCCGGGGCCACACACTGCAACATCTCTCCCCCCATCTGCAAGAACGGCGGGAGCTGCACCAACGAGGTGGGCACGTACCAGTGCTCCTGCAAGCCGGCGTTCACCGGGCAGAACTGCGAGCACCTCTACGTGCCCTGCAACCCCTCGCCCTGCCAGAACGGGGGCACGTGCCGCCAGATCGGGGACACCACCTACGACTGCACGTGCCTGCCAGGTAGGGGCTGCCTGCAATGTGGGGTACAGGGATAGGGGACCCTCTTCCAACCCCTTTTTCCCTCCGAAACAAGCAGTGCCCAATCTTCCCGCAGGTTATGGCTCTGGGAGGGATAAACCCGAAGGGATGTGGGCTTGCTGTGCCACGTGCATTTGGGAAGACGTTGGGCAGCGATGCCCAAAGAGGAAAGGTCGTCTGGGGGCTTTGTAGACTTGGTGATTCACCAAAATAGCTCTTCCAAAACAACTGCTTGAGCAGAGGCCCCTGTGCGGATGCTCATATTCCAGAATAAGAGTGCCTTTTTCCGCTTTAGCTTAATCCACTTCCAGAATGGAATAATTAGTCCGGAATAGCTGTTTTGGAAAGTTTCCGAGTGCTAATAGAGCTGGGGAAGGGAGACCCTCTTCGTGCTCGCTGCTGCTCCCTCCGGCAAGCGCCGGAGCAGCTCAGCTCAGTTACAGCCTCTGAAATGAAGGGCTCTTGCAGGAGGGGGCCCAGTGGGGGCTGTCCTGGGAGCTCAGCACCCTGTACAGGAGCTCAGCACCCTGCATGCCGGAAGAAAGACAAGTGGCTGTGAAAGGGCCCCATGACCCTGG
>NW_009911851.1:1060-5158 GCF_000696875.1 Nestor notabilis
GCCTCGTCGCCCCACAGCGCTGGTGAGATGAAGCAGTGGAGTTTCCTGCCGGTGGGTGGGATGAACAGCCCCATGCTCAGACCCCGCTGTGTTTGCCAGGGCACAAACTGCCGTTTCTCACCCCAGCCACCACGCTGGCCGACTCTGGCGGAGAGGCTGCATCCACCTTCTCCCTTGAAGGAAGCTGTGGGCAGCATGAAGCTGGCTGACAGGTCTCTGTGGTTGCTTTGATACCTAAAGGGGCCAACAAGAAATCTGGAGAGAGGCTTTTGGCAAGGGCCTGTAGGGACAGGAGAAGGGGAATGGCTTTAACCTGCCAGAGGGGAGATTGAGATGAGCTCTGAGGCAGAAGTTCTTGCCATGAAGAGGATGAGACGCTGGCACAGGTTGACCGGCCGAGCAGTGCCGGGAAGGAAGCCTTCCCTTCCCGGATGAGCCGGTGCAGCCGGGAGCTCCCAGGGATGATGCTCCATGGGAGCAGCTCCAAGCCCTATCCCGGCGGAGCAGCATTGCCGCAGGGATGAGCAGGCGGAGGGGCAGGAGGAGCGGCGCTGGCCCTGCCCTGCTGTTCTGCTGATGAGGCACTTTCCTTAGAGCAGCCCAAGCATCGGGCACGTCAGGGTGAGGCATGGCCCTGGGGGGCAGCCCTGCTGCTTGCACACCCATCTGCGGCTCCGTGGGCTGCTTCCAGGACATTTGCATGCTGCGCAAGCGGGTTCGGCTCCCGTGGGATGCTCCAGCAGGACGGGGGATCCCTCCGCCATCCGCGTGGCTCGCTGCAGGAGCTGCATCGGCTTTGGGTGCAGGCAGGAGGGACCATGGGGGCTGTTTCTGTTGATAAGAGGATGATTGATACGCTGGTATGCAGCGCAGCAGACCTGGAACAATGTCCCCTTTTCATTCCCGAGCAGGCCGTGCCGTGCCGGGTTTCTTCAAGTTAAACCAATCTCGGCTGTTTTATCATGCCATCGCTGTAGAACGTAACCCTGAGTTTAAAGTAATTGCAGTGCTAATTACTCATTCACATGGTTCAAAATGAGTTAAGCCTTGTATCTAGGACATTGCCAGTTATTGCTGTTCACTCTCAGCCCAGCTGCTTAAAAATGAGGCACAAATCAACGTTATCTGCTTTGGATTCCTACCAGCCATCGTAAATAAGAGCAGCAACACGAAGAGCTGCTGCTCCTCATGTGATGGGTCACAGGGAGAGGAAAACGTGGCCCTTTGGAGAGAGTGAGGGGGAAAACCCAGCTGGGGCAGGGTCTGTGGTCCCATAAAGGATGAGCCAGGGCACCAGTTCCTTCCCGCGGAGGCAGAGGTGGCATAGCAAGCAGCCAGGTCTGGACCTGCAGAACACCTCGGGGAGTTTGGGGAGCTGCAGATACACGCTGGCACCGCAGGGACCTGCCAGGGGCTGGCACTGCACCCCAACCCTGGGCGGGCTGATGGTTGGGGGTGTTGGGGGTCTTAGAGTAAACACAGCTTTTACCCCAGGTGGCAGTTGGAGGGGGACAGGGTGACTCGGCAGATGCCCTGGGAAGGGCCTGGCTGTGTCATTTCTGCTGCAGATGCCATTGGGATCAGGGTGGTTTCCGTTGTGTCACACCATCGGGTGGAGGCGATAACATAAACCCAAGCTCACCGTTAGAGGCAGGTGCAGTGTGTGTGTGTGCACCCACCAGGGACGTGGATCTCCTTCGGGGACAGCGCTGCTGCTGAGGCTCCTCACATGTGGAATTAAACGCAGTGGGTGCCACAAGCCTGTGTGGGAGCAGCCCCGGTTCATCCCGGTTGTTGTGGAGCTGGATCCTCCACCGCTCGGGGCGAGCGTCTGTGGAGCCGGGGGCTTTGGCAGGGGAGCCCCGTCTGCTCTGCACGGGGAAGCCGTCGCTGTGTGCCAGGCTCTGGTGGTGGTGCCCTGGCAGGGAAACCGGCACGGCAGAACCAAGCCCTGGCATTGGCGGGATGGGGCTGGGGGTGAAACCGAGCCGATGGCTTCAAAACCGGGCTGGGGGCACCTGGGGGTGAATCAGTTTGTTAACCCGAGCCGATGGCTTCAAAGCTGGGCTGGGAGCACCTGGTGCTGACTCAGCACCCAATGACGAGCAACCTGCACCAGCAGGGGTACACTGGGGAGCTGAGGCAGTGGCCAGTTGGTTGGTTGGCATCATGGCAGATGTCTCCTCTGCACAGGGTTCACGGGCCAGAACTGTGAGGAGAACATCAATGACTGTCCAGGCAACAACTGCAAGAATGGGGGTACCTGCGTGGATGGTGTGAACACCTACAACTGCCAGTGCCCGCCCGAGTGGACAGGTAACACCACCGTCAGCAGCGAGGGTGGCACAGGGCTGGGCTGGTGGATGGATCCTGCGCCAGGGGATGACGGGGATTGTGTTGGCAGAACCATCCCACTTCACAGCGATGCTCACAGAGCCTGCAGGAGCCTCATACAGGTGCCCTGTCCCCTGCAGGTCAGTACTGCACCGAGGACGTGGACGAGTGCCAGTTGATGCCCAACGCCTGCCAGAATGGGGGCACTTGCCACAACAACCATGGTGGCTACAACTGCGTGTGTGTCAATGGCTGGACGGGCGAGGACTGCAGCGAGAACATCGACGACTGCGCCATGGCCGCCTGCTTCCACGGGGCCACGTGCCATGACCGTGTCGCCTCCTTCTACTGCGAGTGCCCCCATGGCCGCACGGGTGAGGCCATGTCTTATCCTGTCCCCTGCTCACAGTGCAGGGTGGCAGCTTCCTGCATGTCCCCCGGCTCCTAGCTTGAGGTCTTGGTGCATGGTGACTTCTGTGCCCATCACCATTGACGTGCCTCTTGCTGCCCAGGTTTGCTGTGCCACCTCGATGATGCCTGCATCAGCAACCCCTGCAACGAGGGCTCCAACTGTGACACCAACCCCGTCAATGGCAAAGCCATCTGCACGTGCCCTTCGGGGTACATGGGGCCGGCCTGCAACCAGGACGTGGACGAGTGTTCGCTGGGTGAGCACTGAGCAGGAGGCAGAGATGTGGTTGGGAAAGCACCGGTGCCACCAGGACCGTGTCCTGTGAGCCCCATTTGTGTGTTGCAGGAGCCAACCCTTGTGAGCACGCAGGGAAATGCATCAACACCCAGGGGTCCTTCCAGTGCCAGTGCTTGCAGGGCTACTCGGGCCCTCGCTGTGAGATCGATGTCAATGAGTGCCTCTCCAACCCCTGCCAGAACGATGCCACCTGCCTGGACCAGATCGGGGAATTCCAGTGCATCTGCATGCCCGGTGGGTGCACAGCCCCATGGACCCCGGTGCTGGTGTGGGTGACAGGAGGACTCTAGGTGCCCCTGAGCTCCAGCTTGGTGCTGGTTTGGGTGAGGAGCCACAGGAGGTGCATGTGTCTGGGGACAACAACAAAAAGAAGCTTGGTAAAGATTGCGGGATCTTCCGGAGCAGTGTGGGGACAGGAAGCGAGAGTTGGGCACCATCAGCCTTGCTCTGGACTCCTCCTCTTCTGACCTTGCTGGCTTGGATCAAGCCAAGAGCAGGGAGGTCCAGGATGGACAGCCATGAAGCAGGTTGTGCATCAGGTCCCACCACCTGTAGCACATCTTTGTAGAGATGGAGGAACCAAATGCACACTGGTGTGACCTGCCCATCCTGTGCATTGTGCCAGCCCCGTGCATGGTGCTGACGATGCTCCCGGTCTCTCCACAGGTTACGAGGGGGTTTACTGTGAGATCAACACGGACGAGCGCACCAGCCGCCCCTGTCTGCACAACGGCAACTGCCTCGACAAGATCAATGAGTTCCACTGCGAGTGCCCCACCGGTACGTGGCATCCACCCCACTGCCACCGCGGTGAAACAGAGCCAGGATGTGCCCTGGCTCCCAGAAATGGGCTCCTTAAACTTCGGAGCCCCATGAAATGGGGAGAAGGGGCTGAGCAACTCTCGGTGCTTCTGGTGGGGGTTCCCCCATTGCGATGTGTGTGTAGGCGATGCTGCTCCAGGTCCAGCCCATGGGAGAGGCGAAGGAGGATTAAACCCCACGGCTTTGCACTTGAAAAGGCCCCTCTTTGGGAAGGAGGGCGGGGGGCCGGGGGG
>NW_009911851.1:5940-6157 GCF_000696875.1 Nestor notabilis
CCGGGATGCGGGGGGCCCGGCGGGATCTGCCCGGTGGTGGGGGGAGACCAGTGGGTCCAGGCGCTGTGTGGGGACGTGACTTCTCCTTCCATTCCAGGCTTCAACGGGCACCTCTGCCAGTTCGACATCGACGAGTGCGCCAGCACCCCCTGCAAGAACGGTGCCAAGTGTGTGGATGGCCCCAACACCTACAGTTGCGAGTGCACCGAAGGTGAGG
>NW_009911852.1:0-545 GCF_000696875.1 Nestor notabilis
CCCGTGATCCCAGCAAGGACCTTCCCCACCCTCTGCTCTCTGCTTCCTGGGTCCTTTTCCACACCCCTCCTCACCCACTGCACTGATGTCCCTCAGGAGCAGCCCCGGGGAGCGCTCACTCACCACGGTCAGGAGGGCTCCCTTCTGGAAGCAGGGGTGGAAGGCGATGAGCTGGGGCCGGGCATCGTTCTCGCCCCGCAGGAACCCGCTGCCGGGGGAGAGGAGAAGCCGCGGTCGGAGCAGGGCCGGGGGGCAGCGCTCAGTTGCGGGGTGGTTATGGGCAAGGGGAGAGGTTGTGCCCTGCCAGGGCCCTGGAGCAACGGGGGTTCAGGTGGGTCATGGATGAGATGGTCCAAATGCAACTGATTGGGGGCTGCTGCCAGCCTGAGGCGGGGCTGCTCTTCCCACCAACCCTGCGGGATTCCAACCCAAAGCCATAGGATCAGACTGGTTTGGGATGAAGGGAGCTTAAAGCTCCTCCAGCTCCAACCCCTGCCCCGGGCAGGGACACCTTCCACTAGAGCAGGTTGCTCCAAGCCCCTCTG
>NW_009911852.1:645-1177 GCF_000696875.1 Nestor notabilis
GGCTGCGGAGCTTTGGCCAGGAAGGGTTTGGGTGACTCCTTTGGAGCCCCCCCCGAGCCTGCGAGGTGCAGCACAGGGGTCCCATCCCTCCCGTGCAGAGGTTATTTTCCATCCCATCCCAGTTTCTGCACTGAGATCCTCGCGGGACCTGCCTGGATGTGCAGAAGGTGCCATCTATGGACACACACCCCACCCCCCCCCAGCTATAAACTGAGTTTGGACCCAGCTTTGGGTGTCTCCCACGTTCCAGTGCTCCCTCACTCTGCTTTGTCTCGGAGCGAGGCCCATCCAGGAGAACCTGAATGGCTCGATTATCCCTGGGGCTGCTCCTAAAAGCTGGAGCCAAGGGGCCCAGTTGGGCTCCAGGAGTAACATGGGCAACAGCGAGAACAGGGAGACCTCGCACAGGGTTGGGAAAGCGGGTTGGAAGTGGGGAGGGAACCGGGATGCATCCCTGAGGGATGGGATCCCGCTCTGCCTGCAGGAAGGGGTTGGGCAGAGCCAGGCAGGGCACAGGCAGCAGCTCCTCACC
>NW_009911852.1:1319-1529 GCF_000696875.1 Nestor notabilis
CCCCCCCGCTCCTCCCCATAGAGCGTCTCGAAGGTGGTCTCGGACAGATCTGCCACGATTGAAGCTGTTTTTGAGCCTCCCACTTGGCCCTGCGTCTCCCCTGGAACAAAAAGCCTGCTCAGCTCATGCCTCCTGCTCCTGTTCCACTACTACATAGGCCACCCCGCTCGGTGAATCACTTGATGCATCATTTATGTCTGATCTTCAGAG
>NW_009911852.1:1660-1942 GCF_000696875.1 Nestor notabilis
TTGTGGCATCATTTATGTCTGCTCTTCAGAGGAGGACCCGGTGCTTCTGCCCCAGAGCCGCTGCCTGGGGCTGGGCTGGGAGACAGGGAAGGTTTTCCCTCCACAAACATCAGGACCAGCCACCTCCATGGAAAAGAGCCACTCTAAAAGCTTCCCTGGACCCCATTTGTGACCCTGTAAGAAGAAACAGGAGGGGGGTGAAATCCAACCCCCCCAAGGCCTCACCCCGGTACTCCGAGAAGGACAGGGAGTAGATGACAGACTCCCCCAGCACGGTGAAGA
>NW_009911853.1:0-218 GCF_000696875.1 Nestor notabilis
GTCCCCATGGGCAGCAGCTCTGTGTCAGCAGGGGAGCATGGGGACCATGCCCGCCCTGTGGCATCATACCCGTCCTGGCTTTCGCATCCCCACCTTCTCGCTGCCATCACATTGCTATGGAAACTGAGCCCTGCAGAGGCCTGCTGCAACCCCAGTTTGCCCCCACTTTGGTCCCAGTTCATCCACAGCTCTTACGCGTGGCAACACGGGGCGGGGGG
>NW_009911853.1:729-936 GCF_000696875.1 Nestor notabilis
TAGGTTAGCTCTGCCCGCAGCGTGGTGGCGGCTCAGCGTGGGGACACCAGGCTGCCATGGCAGGGTTTAGGGGGCTTTGCCCTGATGGTGTTTGGGGGTAGCTCACATGGGCTGGGGGTCCAGCAGTGCTGGGCTGGGTGTGTGCGGCCCCCCCATGGTGCTTGTCCCATGGAGAGGGGATGGAGGGGGCTTCTGAGCACAGGACGT